>NC_083575.1:44802153-45037153 GCF_027579695.1 Neoarius graeffei | reverse complement strand
CACATATACACACACACATACAGCACATTTTGGAGCTACCTGTGGTCAAAAAAAGCACTTTTTCTAAATGACACGAGTAATTTTGCTAAATATGACATATATTGCAATACATTCACCAAAAATAACGTTATCACCAAATTTTTTTTTTTGCATGGTAAATAGAGCTATCACAGGGCTACAATAAACAACCAAGTTTATTTAGTCAAGCCTTTTGATATTGAAGATAATAAGTGTTAAATGTGATTTTTAGCTTGCGTACCCTCAAGGCCGGATTAACTATATGGGCCTGCGGCACAGTGCCCAGGGGCACTAACCACTCACAGCCAGTGGGGGGGCACCACATGACAGAAACTTTAAAAATATTTTTTCGTGAATGTTTAAAATGGTTATACACTTGATATTGTTAAATAGTCATGTATAATTCATTATGAACACTAATTTCATAAGAACAACAACAATAATCATAATTCTGAGCAAGAGTGGCCTATGTGACCATTAACCCCCCTTTCCTCAACCTGTCAGTTGAGCCAGTCCACCAATGGTGAAATGCATCAATTTTTTTTAAAACCGCGGTAGAAATTAAAAATGGACAGACATCAATTGAGTGGTTGTGTGAAGAGAAAATTTAAAAAAAGAGAAAGACTCCAGGCGTGTAGCTGCAATTAAAAATGTTCCAGTGTTAGATCGTTTTTTTTTTATAAAAACATCGACAACTGCTGTCACTACCAGCGCTGAAGCCGGGGAGGAGGATATGTGCGAAGCCACTTTAAGCCAGGTAGAGATCAGTTCACACCATGGTGACGAGAATATGTACATTGTACATCTGAATATGCCATACTGGATGTTATTTGAATTTATATTTCAAATTGAGACATTTGAATATGTTGCCTAGATCGATGCTATTTTAACTGATACACATTTTGAATTGACACATTTGAATATGCTGTATTGTATATAGATGGATGCTGTTTGAATTGATACACATTTTGAATTGAGATATTTTAATATGGATAGAATAGAGTATGGATGCTTTGAAGGTTTTTATTGAGACATACAAATATATGCTGCTCATTTTTGAATAAGACATTTCAATATGCCTACATGCATATTGTTGGTTGTTTTCAGTGAATTTGATGGGCTGATGTAGCCTACTTAATACATTTTCAATGAGGAAGAATGACCTTGTTTATGTGTACTATTGTTTATGTATATGCTACTATTTTTGACAGCAAAGGGCAAGGTTTGTGAGTGTGTGCAGGAGGTTACTGAACGCGTGCGCGCAGGGTGGTGGTGGGGCACTTGAGGTATAGTGCCCAGGGGCACCGCATTGGCTTAATACGGCACTGCGTACCCTGATTGTAAAACAACCCATCTCCAAGCACCCAAAAGCGCCTCATAGCATACAGTCAGCTAGTTATGTGTTCAGCTAAAGTAAGCATCACTGCTGTTACTCTCTGGTTCATCTTTGTTTGCTAAACACTGGATACTATTCCATAATCCACATGCTGGTGAAAGAGTTAACCCAGAAAAACATTTGTTTTACCAAAGAAACCTACATGAAGCCGGCGGAGCTTAGCTATATTCTTGTTGCTAATGTAATCAAGCTAGCTAACTAACGCTTTTGATTAGTTATACAGCTGGCGGAAAACAATTTATGAACGACAGCTACTCAAAGGTATTAATTAAAAAAAGGCAATTTTTTTTTTAATCAAGGCAGTGGCACTCAAACTCACTCTGTTAACACTTGCTCCATCTTCGCCTTGCTCTAATGTCTCCATTGTTCTGTGAGGAGCTTTGAGTTGTTTCTATGCGAACAACTGACATTATTCGCGCCTGCGCACAAGGAAAGAGTGCGTGCACGCATGCGCGCAGGCAAACAGAGCTTGTCCTTGTTGCCACAGTGCACTTTAATCTGTCTGTGTGCTCCGTCTGTGGTTATGATTAATTAAAATGTATGAAATTATGGTGAAAAAAACCTAGAACAAACTTGTAACTATGATAAATGCATATGACATAAATAGTCGGGTATTTTTAATGTATTATGTGAAATGATATTCTTGTTGATCATGGTCATTATATCACAATGTACACGCACTGAGCACTTTATTAGGAACATCTGTACACTGTACACCACTTATTCATACAATTATCTATGCGGCAGCAGCTCACTGCATAAAATCATGCAGATACGCCCCAGCAGCTTCGGGCAATGTTCACACCAGCTATGCAAACTGGACATTTGAAGACTGGTCTGATTAATCTCAGTTTCTACTGAGACACACAGACAGTATGGAATCAATTTTGTGCCAAAATGTTCATACAATACTTTTGAAATATCAAACAAAAACGACAAATCAAAATACAAAAAAAAAAAGTTATTTTTTTTAGACTGGCAAACAAATTATTCGTGTAATCGTGCAAAAATATCAGTCTATTACTCTTCAGAAACCTTTTATTTTTGTTCCGCGTCTTTCTCAGTTTTGTTTGACGTAATTTATTTTGGTTGCGATTCCAGCTTTCTCGTTTGCGCTCCCGGACTTTTTGCTTGCGGTTTTGGCACAAACCTCACGTGTGGGCGGGCTGTCCAGGAACGCATTCCCATTGGCTAACTTGTGTTTGACTGACAGCTACGCTCAGCCATTCCCTACTCGGATTCTGGCGGACTGTTTGACGAGTGACCGATCCATTGACGGTAAACAAGGATCGAGTGGACTTCAGTGGCGACTATGATATTGAATTAATTAAACAAAGTGTAAGTACGGGGCAAATGTGTTGTATGTGTTGCAGTAGTGCACATTATGCAGGCGTGTTTAACGTTAGCAAGACAGCTATTATATTGGGTAGTGGAGCGAAGGCTAACATTTGACTTGCCACGAAACATCTGCATAATGTGCACTACTGCAACACATACAGCACATTTGTCCCGCACTTACACTTTGTTGAATTAATTCAATATCATAGTCGCCACTGAAGTCCACTCAATCTTTGTTTACCGTCAATGGATCGGTCACTCGTCAAACAGTCCGCCAGAATCCGAGTAGGGAATGGCTGAGCGTAGCTGTCAGTCAAACACAAGTTAGCCAATGGGAATGCATTCCTGGACAGCCCGCCCACACGTGAGGTTTGTGCCAAAACCGCAAGCAAAAAGTCCGGGAGCGCAAACGAGAAAGCTGGAATCGCAACCAAAATAAATTACGTCAAACAAAACTGAGAAAGACGCAGAACAAAAATAAAAGGTTTCTGAAGAGTAATATTTTAATATTTTTCGTGTAATATTTTGCACGATTACACGAATAATTTGTTTGCCAGCCTAAAAAAAAGACTTTTTTTTTTTTGTATTTTGATTTGTCGTTTTTGTTTGATATTTCAAAAGTATTGTATGAACATTTTGGCACAAAAGAAACAGTAGGTTCAGAATTTGGTGCAAACAGCATGAATCCATGAACCCAACCTGCCTTGTGTGAACAGTCCAGGCGGGTAGGGGTGGTGTAATGGTGTGGGGAATGTTTTCTTGGCACACTTCCACTGTGATAATGAACCATGTCATAAAGCAAAAGCTGTCTCAAACTGGTTTCATGAGCATGACAATGAGTTCAATGTTCTTCAATGGCCCTTCCCAGTCACCAGATCTGAAGTCAAAAGAACACCTTTGGGACGTGGTAGAACAGGAGATTCACAGCATGGAAGTGCAACTGAAAAACCTGCAGGAATTGTGGGATGCAGTCATGTCAACATGGACCAGAATCTCAAAGGGTATTTTTTTACAACAACTTGTGGAATCCATGCAATAAGAATTGAGGATGTTTTGAGAGCCAAGGGAGGCCCAGTATTACTACACATCTCATCTCATCTGTAGCCGCTTTATCCTGTTCTACAGGGTCGCAGGCAAGCTGGTGCCTATCCCAGCTGACTACGAGCGAAAGGCGGGGTACACCCTGGACAAGTCGCCAGGTCATCACAGGGATGACACATAGACACAGACAACCATTCACACTCACATTCACACCTACGGTCAATTTAGAGTCACCAGTTAACCTAACCTGCATGTCTTTGGACTGTGGGGGAAACCGGAGCACCCGGAGGAAACCCACACGGACACGGGGAGAACATGCGAACTCCGCACAGAAAGGCTCTCACCGGCCACGGGGCTCGAACCCGGACCTTCTTGCTGTGAGGCGACAGCGCTAACCACTACACCACCGTGCCACCCTATTTTCTCTGATAATATATTTTATTTTCTTATCGTAATTGTCTATCCTACTCTATATAGAATATGTATAGTATTTTGTTGTATTCTGTTCTATACCACCATAATGCTTTCTATTCTATTCTATTCCATTCTATTCTATTCTATTCCTTTCTTTTCTATTTTGACATATTCCCTTCTTTTCTCTTATAATGTATTCTATTATATTGTCATAACTGTCTATTCTATATAGAATGTGTATAGTATTTTGCTGCATTCTATTCTATATCTTCATAATGCTTTCTATCCTATTCTATACAGTGATAATTCTATTATATTGTTATCCAATTCTACACAGAATATGTATATGTATTTTGTCATATTCTATTCTCATCTCATCTCATTATCTCTAGCCGCTTTATCCTTCTACAGGGTCGCAGGCAAGCTGGAGCCTATCCCAGCTGACTACGGGCGAAAGGCGGGGTACACCCTGGACAAGTCGCCAGGTCATCACAGGGCTGACACATAGACACAGACAACCATTCACACTCACATTCACACCTACGGTCAATTTAGAGTCACCAGTTAACCTAACCTGCATGTCTTTGGACTGTGGGGGAAACCGGAGCACCCGGAGGAAACCCACACGGACACGGGGAGAACATGCAAACTCCGCACAGAAAGGCTCTCACCGGCCACGGGGCTCGAACCCAGACCTTCTTGCTGTGAGGCGACAGCGCTAACCACTACACCACCGTGCCACCCTATTTTCTCTGATAATATATTTTATTTTCTTATCGTAATTGTCTATCCTACTCTATATAGAATATGTATAGTATTTTGTTGTATTCTGTTCTATACCACCATAATGCTTTCTATTCTATTCTATTCCATTCTATTCTATTCTATTCCTTTCTTTTCTATTTTGACATATTCCCTTCTTTTCTCTTATAATGTATTCTATTATATTGTCATAACTGTCTATTCTATATAGAATGTGTATAGTATTTTGCTGCATTCTATTCTATATCTTCATAATGCTTTCTATCCTATTCTATACAGTGATAATTCTATTATATTGTTATCCAATTCTACACAGAATATGTATATGTATTTTGTCATATTCTATTCTATTCTGTCATATTCCCTTCTTCTCTCCTAAACTGTATTCTATTATATTGTCATAACTGACTATTCTATTCTATATAGAATCTCTGCAGTATTTTGATGTATTAAAAATGGTCATAATTCTTTTGATTCTATATAGTGATAATTCTATTATATTGTCATTTGACTCTATACAGAATATCCATCCATCCATTATCTGTAAGCGCTTATCCTATACAGGGTTGAGGGCAAGCTGGAGCCTATTCCAGCTGACTATGGGCGAGAGGTGGGGTACACCAGGTCATTACAGGGCTGACACATAGAGACAAACAACCATTCACACTCACATCGTTAATCATTTTGCCACAGTTGCAACCCTCTTTGGAATGAAAATCAATATCACAAAAACAGAACTCCTGTACCAATTCTCACCTGAGCCACAGGCAATGCCAAACAATGTTGTTTTGGCCAATGGAACGCCTCTTAGGAGTTCTGAGAGTTTCATCTACTTAGGCAGTGCAGTTATCAACACAAACTCCTCAGACTTGGAGGTAGACTGCTGGATTCAAGCTGCCACCAAAGTCTTCAGTGCATTACAAAAGCAACTATGGTCTCACCATGACATCGAAAGAACCACCAAGTTGAAAGTATGCAATGCCACAGTAATGAAGTAATGAATAGTAACGCAATACTTAAGTAATGAAGTTGGGTACTTTGTCCATCTCTGAATAATAATAATAATAATAATAATAATAATTATTATTATTATTATTATTATTATTATTATTATTATTATTATTATTCAGAGGTGCACAAAGTACCCAACTTTATTACTGAAGTCAAAGTCCAGATCCCACTGGTCAAACGTTACTCCGATACAAGTGAAAGTTGTCCAGTCAAATTTTTACTTAAGTTAAAGTACTGAAGTACTTGCTTTTAAAAATACTTAAGTATTAAAAGTACATTTTCTGTCAACGCATTGTTGTATTATTGCCACTACGCTTACAAAACCTAATGCCTCTGAAGCAACCGACTGGATTTACGAGATGAACGTATGTGCCATCATGGTGGTTTAACGTTAAGCTAGCTAGTCAGTGAAGCTCCACCTGACATGCTAGCAAACTCTTTTCAAACTCAAAATCATATTGGGTAGCTAATGTTACTAGAAAAGAAAGATTTCTACATTCTGTGTATTTGGCAAGATTATGCTAAAACATATTTCTGAAAGGACTTCAGATAAGTTAACATTCATGTTAGCGTAACTCCGTTTTACATGCTAACTAACAGTGTCCAAGTTAACTAGCTATGTGTTAATGTTAGCCGTGGACAAGGCTACAGCAACTTGGCAGGCAAATCCATAGAAAGTCATTTGACTAACCAGACTGCATAGCTATTGCAATGTTATCGCTAGCTCTAAAAGCACAGACAACTTTGTTGCAAGCTTTCTCTTGGAATAAAATGTTTACATGCCTCAATATGCTTCTGCAGGTTGGACGGCGAGTTTTTGTAGGCCGTGATGTAGTTCGTTTTCGGCAAACAAAGCAAACATTTAAAACAAAATTAATATTTATTCCTTTCAGAAAATTGAAACATGGGTTCTAGGTATGGCCATGGGTGCATGTGCGTTCTCCAGAAGAACCGCCTCCTTCCATTGTGCCATCAACTGATCATGTTCAAATGATGCTGCTGAGAAACCACTGAACTTGATTTCATCCAGTCTATGGATGTGACGTGACCCAAGTGATTACTGATCGGCTGTCTCGGTGTCACCTGCGAAAAAATCAATCCCATTTTAGAAAAGAAAAGAAAAAACATCCACTTTCAAAGCCACTTCATAGTAACGAGTAACGAGGACCTTGATAGAAATGTAGTGGAGTGAAAAGTACGATATTTGCCTTTCAAATGTAGTGAAGTTAAAGTCATAAGTTTATATATATATCTCATCTCATCTCATTATCTCTAGCCGCTTTATCCTTCTACAGGGTCGCAGGCAAGCTGGAGCCTATCCCAGCTGACTACGGGCGAAAGGCGGGGTACACCCTGGACAAGTCGCCAGGTCATCACAGGGCTGACACATAGACACAGACAACCATTCACACTCACATTCACACCTACAGTCAATTTAGAGTCACCAGTTAACCTAACCTGCATGTCTTTAGACTGTGGGGGAAACCGGAGCACCCGGAGGAAACCCACGCAGACACGGGGAGAACATGCAAACTCCACACAGAAAGGCCCTCGCCGGCCCCGGGGCTCGAACCCAGGACCTTCTTGCTGTGAGGCGACAGCGCTAACCACTACACCACCGTGCCGCCCATATATATATATATATTCAAGTAAGGGGCAACACGGTGGTGTAGTGGTTAGTGCTGTCACCTCACAGCAAGAAGGTCCGGGTTCGAGCCCCATGGCCGGCGAGGGCCTTTCTGTGTGGAGTTTGCATGTTCTCCTCGTGTCCGCGTGGGTTTCCTCCGGGTGCTCCGGTTTCCCCCACAGTCTAAAGACATGCAGGTTAGGTTAACTGGTGACTCTAAATTGACCGTAGGTGTGAATGGGAGTGTGAATGGTTGTCTGTGTCTATGTGTCAGCCCTGTGATGACCTGGCGACTTGTCCAGGGTGTACCCCGCCTTTCGCCCGTAGTCAGCTGGGATAGGCTCCAGCTTGCCCGCGACCCTGTAGAACAGGATAAAGCAGCTACAGATAATGGATGGATGGATGGATGGATGGATGGATGGAAGTACAGTACTCAAGTACTTCATTACTGTCCACCTTTGTTATTATTATTATTATTATTATTATTATTATTATTATTATTAAGCTAGTAATGTTTAGGCATGTTTATTTGATCCATCTAAAAGCTGAAAGAGGATATTATTTAATCATTCAAAGTGTTTAATTCTAAAGGATTTCATGCACGTTTTCAGGTGAACTTGGTGGGAAGCAGAATGGTGCGAGGTAGTGCGCATGCGCACGGTTGAGGTTAAGGTGTGAGCTGGCAGGAAGAAGTATACACGTAGCGCGCTTCTAATGCTGGGATAGAATAAACAGTTAAATAATAGATTTAGCATAATTCTGTACATATATATATATAAACATACAATATAAAATGTCTAATCGTAATGGCTTTGGACCGGGTAAGTATCAGTTTGTCATTGGAACATGAGAATACAGACTCTGAGTTGTTTCTCCAAACTTTAGCTGGCTAGCTCACTGACGTTAGCGAAATAAGTGCGTAGCTTCGATGAGATAACACTCCGTTATCGCGCATAGCTTTTGAAATATTTCAGAATTAATACTGAAACAGGTTAAGGGTATTATTACGTTGGTTTATTTATTTTTTTTGTAATTAAGAACAATTCCCCGCTAGCTAGCAGTCTTATTTTTTTTTCTTAGCCAACACATTTGTTAAGATTAGCTTGCTAGCTACACAGCAGAAGTGTTTTGCAGTACTAGCCCACAGGTGAGCGGGATGTGGTTAAGCTCCATGGCTACTAGCGTGTTGCAGAACGCTTATTTTCCGTGATTTGTGTTGGCAGGTTACTTCCGTATGCTTGAGAACACACGACTGATGCAGGCCCACGTAAGTACTTCCTTATTGTCTCACTCTGTTAGTTGGATGTTTTATTAATATGGTTCCCAACAAAATAGACCGGACTCTATAGTGTCGGTTAAAATGTTACATTGTCCTTTGTTTCTATTTCTTGACTAATACCTGATAAACCTCCACAGGAGGCTATGGTCGACTTGATCAAAGGAAACACTCCACAATACGATATTTTATTTAATACCCTGGGATATGGTAGTGGACTCGGTAAGCTTTTTAATCATTTTTCAAAGCCATGCTTTTGTCACTTATTTTGATGGGCCAAAACTATGGACTGATTGCCATATTCTGACTATGTTCATTTAAGCCCCTTTCACTGATGAAATGTTTATCAGGTAAAGCAACATCGGATAGATAACAAAGGTTAATTACCGTTCAGTCTTTCATAACAGTAAAGTAATGAGTGTCGTGTTTATTCCCACCTGACTGTGTGAGGTCTGAGGACTGTTCCAAATACACATCTGAAGCTAGGCAAGTTTTTGTCCTGGAGACAAGTGACATCATTAGAAACCTTGAATCTTCTAGTTTTCAAATATATGTGTTTCAGGCCTAGAAATTCATATATTTTTTCACCAGCCAGCCGGACTAGCTACCTTCCAAAGTAACTAGCCAAACAGAAAATCAACTAGCCAAAATTTGTTCATGTATGAATTTTACTTCTGTCAGAAATAACGCAAAAGAGAGTAGTTACCATTGTTCATGACTGATGTGCATTTATTTCAAGACCCGAGTATTTTGATACTGTTGTTAAATACATAAATGAGAACAATACAGAGCACCAAAATGTAATGTCAACAAATAATAATATATTGGAAAATTTGGCAACTTGGTGTATGAGTATTGAAAACAAATATACTTACTATCATGACTATAGCACCCAAAATATGTCCCTCATCTCATTCTCTAGCCGCTTTATCCTTCTACAGGGTCGCAGGCAAGCTGGAGCCTATCCCAGCTGACTACGGGCGAAAGGCGGGGTACACCCTGGACAAGTCACTAGGTCATCACAGGGCTGACACATAGACACAGACAACCATTCACACTCACATTCACACCTACGGTCAATTTAGAGTCACCAGTTAACCTAACCTGCATGTCTTTGGACTGTGGGGGAAACCGGAGCACCCGGAGGAAACCCACGGGGAGAACACGCAAACTCCGCACAGAAAGGCCCTCGCCGGCCACGGGGCTCGAACCCGGATCTTCTTGTTGTGAGGCGACAGCGCTAACCACTACACCACCGTGCCACCCCTATGTCCAACATGCTTTCTGTATTTAACCATTTATGAGGGAAAAAGCATGAGGAGCTTCATATTGACTAGTAATCAACTTGAAAAAAATTAATTATTCCATAAAAATCGTATCGCAGCCAAGGCCTACCCTGCGCCCACGTTTGCTTATAAGTCCTTTGTCGTTTCTCCTTCTCATATGCTTTATCGGCGGGCTTTTTCTCCTCTTCAGGCCGAGGTCGCTTTGTCCCCATCTCTGGAGGTTTCTGTACAGCTTTCAGAAAATTCCACATTGCAACGTAGCTTTGGTAGATGTAAACAACAACAAAAACATGTGTTTAAATGGGCGATAATGTGGCCACATCTGTTGAATTTGAATGAATGAATCCTTTATTGTCACTGTTACCAGTGAAATTGACCATCAACCTGTCCTTACAGAGAGGGGAACAGGACAGGAAGACAGGGAGAAAAGAAAAAAAAGGAAAGAAAAAGGAAAAGATGAGGAAAAAAAGAACCGAACCCCCCACTATGCTCCTATCAGGAGTACAGTGTCGGAACATTTTAAAAACCTCCGCAAAAGCACACAATAACACAAGTACACTTTCAGGGTTCCTGCGGGTCCTTAAAAAGTCTTAAATACAACTTTCGGTTTTTAAGGCCTTAAAATGTCTTAAATTGTTTGGAATGACTGGAATTTTCGAAAGAGAGGTATTAAATTTAATATTGGACCGAACGAGTGAAATGTCTCCATCCGGTTTGGGGTATTTTTTAAACCGTAATTTTAAAAGTGACCAGCGTACCTTTTGGGGGCAGCATTGGTTCTGTGCATTCCGTAGATCAAGAACTAACGTTAGGAGGCTACTGGAGGAAGTGTGGTGCGGTGCTTGTGGAGAATGAGAGATGCGCAGGTAGCTTACGTGGGCACTAGAAAGCGTTGATAATTATGGGAAGATGTCTGTTTAACGACAAGTGGTTGGGGGATGACAAATACCCCCAAAATAAGGAGAAGAATCGTTTGCGATAAAAAGCGCTGGATCGCACAAATGTGTTTAAAGACGGTAACGCAGCGCTGGGGACACGGCCCACTGGGAAACTGGCTTTTCACGGACACGAGGCGCGCACGTGTGTGTTAGAGGTCAAGCACTCCGGAGTGAAACGCAGGTGGAAAATGGGACTTGTAGGAAATAATAATAATGATTAACATCATTTTTACAAGGGCGGCACGGTGGTGTAGTGGTTAGCGCTGTCGCCTCACAGCAAGAAGGTCCGGGTTCGAGCCCCGTGGCCGGCGAGGGCCTTTCTGTGTGGAGTTTGCATGTTCTCCCCGTGTCCGTGTGGGTTTCCTCCGGGTGCTCCGGTTTCCTCCACAGTCCAAAGACATGCAGGTTAGGTTAACTGGTGACTCTAAATTGACCGTAGGTGTGAGTGTGAATGGTTGTCTGTGTCTATGTGTCAGCCCTGTGATGACCTGGCGACTTGTCCAGGGTGTACCCCGCCTTTCGCCCGTAGTCAGCTGGGATAGGCTCCAGCTTGCCTGCGACCCTGTAGAACAGGATAAAGCGGCTACAGATAATGAGATGAGATCATTTTTACATAATTAACATTGTTTATTGTACTAAGTTTAATATAAATATATAAACAACCTTTATTTCAAAACTCAAAAAGAGCTACAGAAAATACAATAATTCTAAATATAGTGCAATATAAATAATTTGTATAAAAAGTTTTTTAGTTTTATTACCTATCGTCTACAACAGTGTTTTTAATATAAGAATATTAACAACCACTAATAATAATTAGTAGTAATTATTATTGATTGTTAATCATTACTACTTATGAATTAGTGATTAATAAGTACTAGGGATTATTAAATGTTATAAAATTAAGTTATTAAAAATTATTACAAATAATTAAAGTAGTAACTGGTAGAATACAAACAAATTAAATAGTGAACATTGATATAAAATAACTACTACTAATAATAAAACAATAACACTACTAGTAATACTTGTTAATGTTATCAGTACAATTGTTATATTAATGTTCACTATTAAAAACAAATCATCTATAATCCATGAATAATTGTTTGTATCACTACTACTACTACTACTACTAATAACTTTTTTAATAATTTTAACTAATCTTATAACTCAATTTTATAGCATTTTAATAATCACAACTTATTAATTAGTATAATTAAGCAGTAGTTGATAATAATTACTAATTAATTAAGTAGTAATTAATAATGCTGAATTATAATTGCTACTCTATTAATTATTAATTAATGTAGCTAATAAGTAGTGATTGTTAAAATGTTATAAAATTGAATTAATTTTTTTATTATTAAAAAAGTAGTAGTAGTAGTAATACAATTATTCATGGATTATATATAATTAATGATTATTTTTGAATAATGAACATTGATATAACAATTGCACTGATGATAATTAGTTTAGTTATTACAACACATTGATTAATATTGATAATGGTTATGAAAGGTGACAGTTGTTTTTCTGTGTTTAATGTAACGCTCTGATGATTGTATGACTGCATAAACAGGTTTATGCTGTTACCTGCTATAATGCAGAAGATACTCGAGAACTTCCTCAGCCAGCTGTGTACTGTACGACACTCAGACTGATTTTGCTGTCGGACACAATCACACATCATCAAAGATAACCTTTGGGGATTGAAATAGTGCCGGCTAAGGTTGTTCAGCTGGTTCTACTTGCCGTTTATTGTTTTCGTTTTTGAAATGATTCATGGTGTTTTCTCCAGTAAACACCAGTCTTCTCCTTGCTGCTACAGTAGTTCTGCAGGCCCAAAACACACGACTTTGTTTCAGCTGTTTGCATGTCTAACAGTTGCCATTGATGCACCCTGTTGTTCACCAATTGTGTGCATTCTTCTTAAAGTTAGTAAAAAAAATCTATTGCAGAAAACAGTTTTAAGTTGGGCGGCACGGTGGTGTAGTGGTTAGCGCTGTCACCTCACAGCAAGAAGGTCCAGGTTCGAGCCCTGTGGCCGGCGAGGGCCTTTCTGTGCGGAGTTTGCATGTTCTCTCCGTGTCCGCGTGGGTTTCCTCCGGGTGCTCCGGTTTCCCCCACAGTCCAAAGACATGCAGGTTAGGTTAACTGATGACTCTAAATTGACCGTAGGTGTGAATGTGAGTGTGAATGGTTGTCTGTGTCTATGTGTCAGCCCTGTGATGACCTGGCGACTTGTCCAGGGTGTACCCCGCCTTTCGCCCGTAGTCAGCTGGGATAGGCTCCAGCTTGCCTGTGATCCTGTAGAAGGATAAAGCGGCTAGAGATGAGATGAGATGAGTTTTAAGTTGTCGTATTTATCATTTTCTTTGCCATGGTACAGTCTTAATTTTTCCATTTAGAGGTCTTGAAAAGGTCTTAAAAGTCTTTAAATTTGTACTTGAAAAATGTGCAGATACCCTGACTTTGAAACATGGGACTTGAGGGGGGGAAGGAGGGGGTAATAAGGGGGTAGGAGGGAAGGGGAGGAGGTAGAGGTAGCCCAGCGCAAGCAAGCAGCCGTCCGCTCCTGCAGCCATGCAAACGGCGCTGGTCACGCACCCGCTTGTCACACTGGGGGTGAAAAACGGCGACCGCGGAAAATTGGGGAAGGAATGCGAGAGTGTCTCCCAGCAGTGACCTTCTGGGGGAAATATTACCCCAGCAACGGCCTTGATCAAGGCCAGTGCTGTTCAGGGAGCCGAATGTCGATAAGATAGAGATTGTTTAGTCTTTCAAACAGACGCAGTCTTTACACGTCCACACCACTCGTCCATATCTGTCCATTTCGTCCATTCTGTTCAATTCAATTCCATTTGGTCTCCGAAATATGTATTCATTGCAAAGCTGAAAGCTGCTCCGAGATAACAACCATTTTGTGGTTAAAGTTCTGAATGTCCACAGTCCAAGTGCCAACAGCTTTGCCCACCACTCCAATCATATCGGGCAGCTTTGTGGGGCTTTGAACAGCTGTCACCATTGTCTGATTTCCTCGATATACCAGGGCAATGCCTAATCCAATCAGCAAAAGTCCTGTAGTCATGGTTCTGAATAGGTAGATATCTTCAATGTCCTCCACAGACGTTCTGTTAGGACAGGTGGGTTCCCCTGAACCCAGAAACTGTGTCAATTTTGTTAGGAGACTAGTTTATCAAATCCATGCTTTTTTTAGTTTAGAAATTCAATGCGGAGTCTCTCAAAAAAAAAAAAGTATAGGCAGACGAGACGAACAAAGAGCACAAGCAGGAAAAAAAAAGGAGAGGAGAGCAGAGATGCGACCGCCTTCCGTGAGAGCACGGAGGAGAAAAAAAAATGTGATTACCGCGATATTGAACGAGATGCGTTATGTGCATGCGCAGTAGTGAAAAAACTGACAGCCTGACTTGTACACGATATGATTCGGAATTCTTCAGTATTTTCCATCCACATCGATTAACACAGACACGGCACACGCTTAATATGCGGCGGCTTTAGTTGACGGTGTGTCTGAATCTTCGCTTCATATACATATATATATATATTTTTTTTTTCAACTAGCCAGCCGGGCTGGCTAGTGACAAGAATTACCCGCCAAATGACAAATTAAGTTGCCTTGGGCGACCGGACCACCGCGAATTTCGAGCCGTGTGTTTAAAATAATCTTTATCGATGGCTCTTTGTAAAGACAATAAAAAGAAATCTTAGGATTTTCAGCTCTCTCGGCAGTAGCAGCCTCTTAATGACGCACCCCTCAGCTATTCAGATGCTAAGCACTCGGGCAATCAATAGCGTCATTGGGTCATTGTCTAGCAGGACTGGGTGAGAACATGCCCCATTTCACCGTTATAAACAAGTCCACATGTTCACTTGTTTACATACCAACTGAGAAACTTTGAGGAGAGACTATGGCCCTGTCCACACGGCAACGGATTCAGGTGACTCCGATACAATTGCTTATCGTTTAGGCCTGGCGTCCAAACGGCACCGGCGTTTTGGGTGCCCAAAACGCAATCTTTTTGAGAATGGGTTCCAGAGTGGAAAGATCTGGCAACGTTGGCGTTGTGAAGTCGTCTGGATGAGTAGAACGGATTTGTTTACGATGATGTCACAACCACATGACTGTGAGTGCTTCACGCCGGGTAGAAGTGTAATGAATATCACCAGGATATCACCAAGAAAAAGCCTTACAGAGCACTAGTGAGAGTGAAACACGAGCTTGGATATTATTATTATTATTATGTTCAGTGTTAGTTCACAGTAGTAATGCAAGAAGCAGAATAGTGACAGTAATAGTGAAGCAAAAACATGCAATTGTACAAACACTGCAGCTCTACAGCAAAATATTCATTTATAAAATGGTCTGATTCTTAACACCAGTAGTGCCAATGATCTTCTCATTGCGATGCGAGTTGTCAACAAATCCTATAACTTGGTTCATGAAACGTGCTTACAAAATATTTTCACTGTGAATATTTATTGTGTAATGGTGCAAAGTGAGAGAGAGAGAGAGAGAGAGACTCTGCCCTTAGGGCAGAGTCAATCCTGCCAGCAAAAATAGGAGAAAAAAGGAGCGATCTCACCTCTTCAGATGTTGGTTTTAGTCCTACAATACATTCCTCAAAAAGGGCGTAGAGGAGCAAATTAATCCATCAACGTGTAGTATTCAATTTATTCCGGACCATTAAAGACGCCGCCTTCCGCGTAGAATCATACGTCATCCTCGCCGCCATATTGGATAGGTCAAAGCGGAGAATAAAGATTCATGCGCTGCCTTTAACTGTACCAACAGGTTTACCGTCCAAACGAGATCACATGGGATTACCTTTCACAGGTGAGAAACAACAAATTAATCCATCAACGTGTAGTATTCAATTTATTCCGGACCATTAAAGACGCCGCCTTCCGCGTAGAATCATACGTCATCCTCGCCGCCATATTGGAAAGGTCAAAGCGGAGAATAAAGATTAGCTGCATTTAACTGTACCAACAGGTTTGCCGTCCAAACGAGATCACATGGGATTACCTTTCACAGGTGAGACTGGAAAAATACTTTTCATTGTATTTGGTCATTATAATGTAATTTTACGAACAGATTTTCCTGACTTTGTGGCTAATATGAAGTCTCGCGCATAATAGTTTATGCGCATGCGTCCTTACTACTACTATTGTTATGGTGTCTCCGAAGGGACTGTCTTACAGCGCCCCTAGAGGTGTGGCATGTGTATTGCATCGTTTTCAGCAAGCGTTGTGTTGCCATATGGACCTGATATTTTACTGATCGTTGCCCATTTGGACGCGATATATTTTTAAATACCATCTCGTTGCCGTTGTCGTGTGGATGTAGCCTATGACCAACGCACGGAAGATGTCGCCTGCCGAAGCTTCACAGCTGATCCAGGAACAACTTGCTTTTGAGAGTGAGTCCGATGATGCAAGGTCAGATGTATTCAGTGAGGACAGCAATGATGAAGAAATGCACTTTGAGCTTCGTCTTGATCCCGCCGAAGATATTTGTGATCAGTAACATCACAGGCTCCCCTGAAGCAAGCTGGCAAGGCACACAATCCAGTTTGTGGGATCGTGCTTAGCACAGATGGGAAGAGGGCCGGTGATGGTCGCAGATGCTGCGTGTACTGCAGACAGCAAGGAAGACAAACAAAGACCCGGTGGAAGTGCAAAGCATGTGATGTCTGCCTTCAACCAGACAAACTGTTTTGATGCTTGGCATCCAGATTAGGACTGGTGATTTGAGGCAAAGATGATTGGGCTGATAGAGCTGAAGATGCCATTTGCTTTTTCTGAAGCGCTTTTCTTTGCTGATTGTGACTTCACAACTTCTTGGCCATCATACAGCTGAAGAGGTCATATTTTATAAGCTCTTTTGGATTTGGACACACTTTTGGAACTGGTTTTCCTGTGACTTTACAAAGAGATGGAAATGGAAGCAGAGAGCCACAGTGACCTTACAGGCACCATTACCTATTGAACAATTTGAGTATGTACAGTTGAAGAGGATTTTTATGAGCTCTTTTGGATTTGGACACACACATTATTATTATTATTATTATTATTATTAAGTTAAATTTATATAGCGCCTTTCAAAAAACCCAAGGACGCTTTACAATTATAGACAAGGAAAGAAAAAAAAGATAATAAAAATAAATAAATACAAAGTAAAAAGTCCACCAAGTAGGGGTCAGGATGTAATTCCCGTGGTGTAGCAGCCACAGTCCCACCAAAAGGCGCACAAAAACAAGTCCCACATCTCCAGCACCGCCGCCGTGACGCCGTCAGCAACATCACTCGAACACCACGCCGTGGATCCACAAAGCGAGCAGAGAAGCTCCGCCACGCAGAGCGCTGGTATGTCCCAAACCACCTGCACAGCCGCCGCGACACCACCGAGCAACATCGCTCGGAACATCACGCCAAGCATTAAAGTACAGAGCGCTGGACAACCACGATGTAAAATGAGCAACGAGCTCACTGCAGTCCACAACTGGGAACGCAGGCATCACCCACAGCGAACCAAGGCCTGGAGGGAACCGACGCCCAAAACTGGGTCCGGAGCTACACCACAACCAGCGGACAAAACACTCAAACAACAAACTACACAAACACACAAAAAAAAAATAGAAAAAGAAATAAAATTTAAAAAAAAAGCTCTGGTGAGAAGCGGCAGCCAGAACGCGCACGACGTACTCTCAACCGGAAACGGAAACTTGGAACGAGGTTGCCTGTGACAGACTGTACATGGGAGCAGAGAGCCATATGGCCCTTTTCCACTACCCTTTTTCAGCTCGCTTCAGCTCGCTTCAGCTCACTTCAGCCCGACACGGCTCGCGTTTCGACTACCAAAAACCAGCACGACTCAGCTCGTTTCAGCCCTGCTTAGCCCCTAAAACTCGCACCGTTTTGGAGTGGGGCTGAAGCGAGCCAAACCGTGCCGACTGAGGTTGGGGGCGTGAGCAGACACTCCCCTGTGCACTGATTGGTGAGGAGGAGTGTCCTCACATGCCCACACACGCCCCGCGAGCGCGCTGGGATCTGTAAACACCGCAAACCCGGAAGAAGAATAATTATGAATTACGAGAATTTCTGAAGCCTTATGCGCCTCGCCTCATCTATACGCTCTTGCCAGTATCTGTCCACGTTGTCGGTGACAACAAGCCACAGCACCAAGACCAGCAACACTAACGACTCCATGTCCTCCATGTTTATTGTTTACTATTCGGGTCGTGAGACTACCGCTTAAAAGATCACTGAATCAGTGACATACAGAGCATCGTGGACGAGTTCGCGGAGCGCAAGGCTCGTCGTATGCCCTTCAAATAATGCGCGCAGTAGGCTATTGATGTTTTATTATGAGCCATGTACAGTATGTCGCCGAATGTTTTTTTGTTTCTGAGTTACATGTTCGTTTGAAGGACTTAATCCATAGTGTTGAAATTGGTAAACACAGTGCATTCAGTGAGGTTTGCACCGCCCTCCTTTTATTTCTGACTCTTCCTGTCACCACTCTGAGCGCTCATTCGTATGCCCTTCAAATAATGTGCGCAGTATAGGCTATTGATGTTTTATTATGAGCCATGTACAGTATCCTAATGTTTTTTGTTTCTGAGTTACATGTTCGTTTGAAGGACTTGATGTACTAAATAACATATAGTTGCACCCGGTAGTGTTGAAATTGGTAATCACCGCAGTTGCGGACATTTTGTAGCCTAAAATGATGTTATGATAAGCTTTAATAAAGGGCCCGGTCATTTGCCCCGCCCCCGGCCCGGCTCTGACTTGTTCCGCCACTGTCACTGATGTCACTGTTTGCGCTGCTTAACGACATCACGTGACGTCCACCCACTTTCACTAACTCCACCCAATGTGTCCACCCACTTCCAGCCAGCACGGTTCAGCGCGGTTGTAGTCGAAATGCAACTCCAACAGCCCCGCTCAGCTCGACTCGGCACGGCACGGCTCAGCCGCGTTTGTAGTGGAAAAGCGGCAATAGTGACACATTTTCTTTGAAGTAGCTTGCAAAGCTTTGGGGGAAGGTAACAACAGTGCCCTGGCAGAGCCATTGACAGCCAACACCACATGGACAGTGACGGGGGGGTGGGGGCAGTTACAGGTGTGATACACCCGTCTAATCGGTGTTCATTTGAAATAGCCACTGGCTTCAGTTTGTCAGACTTTTTTGCAATTTGTATTGAAACTACATAACATTACTGAATGCTCTTCTTACTTTTATGTAGCCAGTACTTATGTTTACAAGGTTCAAACTTAGTCTTGGCTAGATATGTTTATAGTGTGTGTGGTTTTTTTTTTCTTTTCTTTTTTTTTAACGAAATTTGAAGACCATTGAAAATAGGTTTTTGTCTAGTTGTGTTTACACTGAATTTTAATAAATAATTTCATTACATTTACTTTACTCTCATTGTTATTGTTGGGTTTTCTAGAATATCACCGTATGTGCCACTTTTGCATAGATGTTTTTAGTTAGATGAAAAACTTTTTTTTTTTAATGGTTTATTTGATAGGGACGGATACAATATACATAGACAAAACAGTGCACATATAAGTGAACAGCGTATCCCATGCTTGTATCGTAGTGTTTATAGCAAATGCTAATTTTCAACACTTGTCCTTAGGAGGGCTTTTGAAATGGGGGGGAAAAATTCTGGTAGCAATAATCCATTATAAAGTTTAAAAAAAGACTATATATGACTACATGATTGTTGTTGAATTAGCCAAGATTTTGTAATTTTTTTTAAATTAGTGAAGCTTGAAAGCGATTTCAGATGATCAGGTAGAGAATTCCAAAGTTTTGGACCTTTGACTGAAAAGGCTGACTGAGCAAAGGATGTTTTGCAGAATGAAATTCTACACTTGCCACTGCTCTAGTGGATTTGCTCTGTGATCTTATGAGTCTAGCAAGGGGCAAAGGAGCAAGATTGTTTAGACATTTGAAAACTAATTTTACAGAGTGAAAAACAATAAAATTAGCAAAACTAAGGATCTTATGCTTGTTTAAAATTTTGCAATGATGGTACCTTATCTGTTTTTTGTCCAAAACTTGAAAATGTCAAGGTGTGGCAGACTGCCTCAAACTGTCTGAAAGGCCCCGGACCTCTGAGTGTTAATGGGATCGCGAATCTCCACGAGACATGTAAAACAGTCAAGACCAAATATGATGTGTTAATTCATTCTAAATTCCAGCTGTATCTGTCAATCTTTCCTTATTGTTTTGAATTTGCTGCCAGTTGGTTTACAGTGACACAGTACAAGTATCTGGATTATATACAGTGGTATGCAAAAGTTTGGGCACCCCTGGTCAAAATTGCTGTTATTGTGAACAGTTAAGCAAGATGAAATTATCTCCAAAAGGCATAAAGTTAAAGATGACTCATTCCCTTTATATTTTAAGCAAAACCATTTTTTTTTATTTTCATCTTTTACATTTTCAAAATTACAATAAAGGAAACGAGCCCGAAGCAAAAGTTTGGGCACCCTGCATGGTTAGTACCTAGTAACACCCCCTTTGGCAAGTATCACAGCTTGTAAACACTTTTTTTATAGCCAGCTAATAATCTTTCACTTCTTACCTGGGGGATTTTCACACATTCATCCTTGCAGTTCAAGTTTCTTGGGCCGTCTTGCATGCACTGCTCTTTTGAGATCTATCCACAGATTTTCAATGATGTTTAGGTCAGGGGACTGTGAGGGCCAGGGCAAAACCTTCAGCTTGTGCCTCTTGAGGTATTCCATTGTAGATTTTGAGGTGTGTTTTGGATCATCGTCTTATTGTCGGACCCATCCTCTTTTTAACTTCAACTTTTTTACAGATAGTGTGATGTTTGCTTCTAGAATTTGCTGGTATTTATTCGAATCCATGCTTCCCTCGACCAATGAAATGTGCCCTGTGCCACTGACTGCAACACAACCCCAAAGCATGATCGATCCACACCCATGCTTCAGAGTTGGAGAGGGGTTCTTTTCCTGGAATTTGGCACCCTTTTTTCTCCAAACATACCTTTGCACATTGTGGCCAAAAAGTTCTATTTTGATTTCATGAGTCCACAGGACTTGTTTCCAAAATGCATCAGACTTATTTAGATGTTCATTTGCAAACTTCAGACGCTGAATTTTGTGGCTAGGACGCAGGAAAGGTTTTCTTCTGATGACTCTCCCATGAAGGTCATATTTGTTCAGGTGTCACTGCATAGTAGAACAGTGCACCACCACTCCAGGGTCTGCTAAATCTTTCTGAAGGTCTTTTGCACTCAAACAGGGTTTTTTATTTGCCTTTCTAGCAATCCAACAAGCAGTTCTTTCAGAAAGTTTTCATCATCTTCCAGACCTCACCTTGATCTCCACTGTTTCTGTTAACTGCCATTTCTTAATAACATTACAATCTGAGGAAACAGCTACCTGAAAACACTTTGCTAGGTTCTTGTAGCCTTCTCCTGCTTTGTGAGCATCAATTATTTTATTATTCCAGGGTTCCCGTGGGTCATTAAAAAGTCTTAAATACAATTTTCGGTTTTCAAGGCCTTAAAACATCTTAAATTGTTTGGAATGACTGGAATTTTCGAAAGGGAGGTATTAAATTTAATATTGGACCGAACGAGTGAAATGTCTCCATCCGGTTTGGGGTATTTTTTTAACTGTAATTTTAAGTGACCAGCGTACCTTTTGGGGGCAGCATTGGTTCTGTGCGTTCTGTGCATTCCGTAGATCAAGAACTAACGTTAGGAGGCTACTGGAGGCAGTGTGGTGTGGAGCGGTGGTGTGAAGTGTGAGAGATGCGCAGGGAGCTTACGCGGGCGCTAGAAAGCGTTGATAATTATGGGAAGATGTCTGTTTAACGACAAGTGGTTGGGGGATGACAAATACCCCCAAAATAAGGAGAAGAATCGTTTGCGATAAAAAGCGCTGGATCGCACAAATGTGTTTAAAGACGGTAACGCAGCACTGGGGACACGGCCCACTGGGAAACTGGCTTTTCACGGACACGAGGCGCACGCGCATGTGTTAGAGGTCAAGTGCTCTGGAGTGAAACGCAGGGGGGGTCGCGCATGCGCATGTGCACAAGAGTCAGGTGGAAAATGGGACTTATAGGAAATACTACTAATAATAATGATCAGCATCATTTTTTTACATAATTAACATTGTTTATTGTACTAAGTTTAATATAAATATATAAACAACCTTTATTTCAAAACTCAATTAAAAAGAACTCCAGAAAATACAATAATTCTAAATATAGTACAGTATAAATTTGTACAAAAAGTTTGTTTTATTACTTATCGTCTGCAAGTGTTTTTAATGTAATATGAATAATATTAACAACCACTAATAATAATTAGTAGTAACAGTAATTATTGATTATTAATCATTACTACTTATGAATTAGTGATTAATAAGTACTAGGGATTATTAAATGTTATAAAATTAAGTTATTAAAAATTATTACAAATAATTTTTAAAAAGTGGTAATTGGTAGAATACAAACAAATACTCATGGATTATAGATAATTTTTTTTAAAATAGTGAACATTGATATAAAATAACTGTACTACTAATAATAAACAATAATACTACTAGTAATACTTGTTAATGTTATTATTATCAGTTCAGTTATCAATGTTCACTATTAAAAACAAATTATCTATAACCCATGAATAATTGTTTGTATCACTACTACTACTACTACTAATAATAATAACTACTTTTTAATAATAATTTTAACTAATCTTATAACTCAATTTTATAGCATTTTAATAATCACTACTTATTAAATTACATTTTGATAATCACTGCTTATTAATTAAGTGGTAATAATACTGAATTATAATAATTGCTACACAATTAATATAGCTAATAAGTAGTGATTATTAATGTTATAAAATTGAGGGTTTTTTTAATTATTAAAGTAGTTATTACTATTATTATTATTAGTAGTAGTAGTAATACAAGCAATTATTCATGGATTATAGATAATTAATGATTATTTTTGAATAATGAACATTGATATAACAATTGCACTGATGATAATTAGTTTAGTTATGACAACACATTGATTAATATTGATAATGGTTATGAAAGGTGACGGTTTTTCTGTGTTTAATGTAACGCTCTGATGATTGTATGACTGCATAAACAGGTTTATGCTGTTACCTGCTATAATGCAGAAGATACTCGAGAACTTCCTCAGCCAGCTGTGTACTGTACGACACTCAGACTGATTTTGCTGTCAGACACAAAATCACACATCATCAAAGATAACCTTTGGGGATTGAAATAGTGCCAGCTAAGGTTGTTCAGCTGGTTCTACTTGCTGTTTATTGTTTTTGTTTTTGAAATGATTCATGGTGTTTTCTCCAGTAAACACCAGTCTTCTCCTTGCTGCTACAGTAGTTCTGCAGGCCCAGAACACACGACTTTGCTTCAGCTGTTTGCATGTCTAACAGTTGCCATTGATGCACCCTGTTGTTCACCAATTGTGTGCATTCTTCTTAAGGTTCGTAAAAAAACTATTGCAGAAAAGTTTTAAGTTGTCATATTTATCGTTTTCTTTGTCATGGTACAGTCTTAATTTTTCCATTTAGAGGTCTTGAAAAGGTCTTAAAAGTCTTTAAATTTGTACTTGAAAAATGTGCAGATACCCTGTATTCAGAATGCGAGGGAGTTGCTTAGAGGAGCCCATGGCTGTTGATTTTAGGGACAAGTTTGAGGAGTCAGAGAATTTATACAGCTTTGAAATCTGCATCATCTGACCTTTCCTAACGAAGAATTTGAACAAGCCACAGCTCAATAAGCTAATTAAGGTCTGGAACCTTGGTAAAAGTTACCTGAGAACTCAACTGTATTAGGGTGCCCAAACTTTCGCATGGTGTTCCTTTTCTTTTTTCACTCTCCAATTGTACAAAACAAAAATAATACACATCTTGCAGAAAACACTGAAAAGAAATGTCGTCTTTATGCCTTTTGGTGATCAGTTCATCTTCTGCTCACTTAACTATTCACAGTAACAGACATTTTCAGTAAGGGTGCCCAAACTTTTGCATGCCACTGTAGGTGTCAGTTCTGTCAGAATATCACTGCATCATCACTTATGTCACAACATGTTAATCCAGTGGTTCCCAGTTCCTACTGGAGCTGTGGCAAAAGATTATCATTAACGTTGCCAGGGGATGCATTAATGTTTCAACTTTAAGGCTACATCCACACAACGGCAATGAGATGTTATTTAAAAAAATATCACGTCCACATGGGCAACGATCAGTAAAATATCAGGTCCATATGGCAACGCAACGCTTGCTGAAAACGATGCAATACACATGCCACACCTCTAGGGGCGCTGTAAGACGGTCCCTTCGGAGACACCAGAACAATAGAAGTAAGGACGCACGCGCATAAACTATTATGCGCGAGACTTCATATTAGCCACAAAGTCAGAAAAATCTGTTCGTAAAATTACGTTATAATGACCAAATACAATGAAAAGTATTTTTCCAGTCTCACCTGTGAAAGGTAATCCCATGTGATCTCATTTGGACGGTAAACCTGTTGGTACAGTTAAATGCAGCACATGAATGAGGCATCTTTATTCTCCACTTTGACCCATCCAATATGGCGGCGAGGATGACGTATGATTCTACGCGGAAGGCGGCGTCTTTAATGGTCCGGAATAAATTGAATGCTACACGTTGATGGATTAATTTGTTCTTCTACGCCCTTTTTGAGGAATGTATTGTAGGACTTAAACCAACATCTGAAGAGGTAAGATCGCTCCTTTTTTTCCCTATTTTTGCTGGCGGGATTGATTCTGCCCTAAGGGCTATTCTCTCTCTCTCTCTCTCTCTCTCTCTCTCTCTCTCTCTCTCTCACTTTGCACCATTACACAATAAATATTCACAGTGAAAATATTTTGTAAGCGCGTTTCATGAACCAAGTTATAGGATTTGTTGACAACTCGCATCGAGTTCGTTACACTTCTACCCGGCGTGAAGCACTTACAGTCATGTGGTTGTGACGTCATTGTAAACAAATCCGTTCTACTCATCCAGACGACTTCGCAACGGCAACGTTGCCAGATCTTTCCACTCTGGGACCTGTTCTCAAAAGATTTCGTTTTGGGGCACCCAAAACGCCGGTGCCGTGTGGACGCCAGGCCAAAACGATAAACAATTGTATTGGATTCACCTGAATCCGTTGCCGTGAGGACAGGGCCTAAGTTTTGCTCCCATTCCCACAGAACACCATTACAGCATAATAGCAATAAGTAAACGGTTTTCAGTGTGTGAGTATAAGTGGGGTATTAGTCACAGACTGTAGGTGAGAGGTGGTTGTTTATCGCTTTAGAATAGTCAGCAAATCTGTTGTTACTATATGTAATACTGCACATATTAGGCTTTAAGATTCCTAATTTTAATGGAAATGTGCCTAACAGTGGTGGGTGTTCGAACATCCTTTTGAAGGTTCACACAATCAGCCATAGGTTTACTTGAAAGGATCGTGGATATTACACAATGTCATTTTTCACATTTTACTGTATGACCTCACTACAGTGACTGTGTATCTTGGTTCAGGGCTTAACCTCTTATTACGTCGGTCTTTAAGCTGGCTCCATAGATAAAATAAATGGAGTGCATTTTCATAATATTTATCAAAATGAATGTCTTCCCCCATATCTGTAACTTCACAACAAGAATCACAGGTCCACTCAATCAAGAAATGGATTTGACTTTAAGGAAATAAAGTAACTTTATTTTACATTTATCTGAGGTTTTTCATCCTACGATTGCTTTTAAGGTCTTGATTCCCCTGATGATTTGGAAGCTTATGAGGATTTGACTGATGATGATGAGGATGATGAATATGGCAGGCGAAACAATAGATATTGTGGCTTTACTCAAAACTTTCTAGATAAAAGGGGTTCCCAACAGCTGCCTGCAATAAGACATTATAAATCAGCCAGATGCATCACACCTGAGGTAAATGCCGTTTACATGCAATTTGGTTATTGAATGTATGCCCTGTAAAGCTAGTTACAGCTCCTTTTTAGGAGGCTGCTAAAAATGCTAAAGAACTTGTAGCTGAAGATGTGTTCTTCCTTTTTAGGAGGCTGCTAAAAATGCTAAAGAACTTGTAGCTGAAGAGGAAAAACTTAAGAAAAAAGCAGAAAAGAAAAAACAGAAGAAAATGGTAACGTAAACTTTACGCACTTGTGCTAAGATGATGCAGCATAATCTTGACCGGGAGTTTCAATATTTACTTGAGGTACCACTCTTTTCTGGTATACTACAGAGGCAGCGAGAGAGACGTCGACTAGAAAAATTAGAAAAGGAAAATGGGAATAAAGATAGTGCCAAACAGGTATGCAAATGTTTCTAAATATTTTATAAGGGATTAGTGCCCAACCAATATTTCTCATCTGTTTTGATTTATTACTGTAATTCATAGTCATGTTTTGAGCCCACATGCATGTGAAATTTTGCTAGTACTAATTATTGAAACCAAACAGAAAATATAATATTCACATGCATGTCTCACTTTTTCCCCCCTCCCCATAGGATGCTGCTGCTGTTCCAGTTAAATCTAAGCCTACAGAAAAAGAGTGTGAAAATAGGAAAAAAAGAAATAACAGTGTACCTCCTCACCCTGACCCACAGTGCGACTCGGTAGCCCCAGAGAGCAGTGACAGTTGTGATGATAACGATGATGATGATCAAGAGAGCATTGCTGATGACTTAGAGGTTGGCTTGTTTTTTCCGTCTGTGCCTCGTAACATCGCTAGAGCTTTCAACAAGTCGATTTAGAACCTGCATGTGTATTGAACAGTCATTCTGCAACATATGTTTCAATAGCTTGATATGAATAGCTGCTTTGTGACCAATGCAGCAGCCATCGCAAAGCGCAAACTTGAGCAGAAACCTGACAAGAAGGACAAAAAGGCTGAAAACTCCAAGAAACATGAGACAGCACAAAAAAATACAGCAGAGCCCAAGATGAAGGTTTGCAAAAGAACATTTATGGGAAATTCTGCTTCATTCTATGTTTGTCTCTTTTAAGTTAATTTCCTTCACAGCTTTATAATGCAACTGGTCAAGTCTCTCAATCAGATACACACTAGACAGCTTGATTTAAGAGACTGGGATGCTTTTAAAGGAACAGTCCACCGTACTTCCATAATGAAATATGTTCTTCTCTGAATTGAGACGAGCTGCTCCGTACCTCTCCGAGCTTTGTGTGACCTCCCAGTCAGTCAGACACGCTGTCACTCCTGTTAGCAATGTAGCTAGGCTCAGTATGGCCCATGGTATTTTTTGGGGCTGTAGTTGGATGCGACCAAACTCTTCCACGTTTTTCCTGTTTACATAGGTTTATATGACCAGTGATATGAAACAAGTTCAGTTACACAAATTGAAACGTAGCGATTTTCTATGCTATGGAAAGTCCGCACTATAATGACAGGCGTACTAACACCTTCTGCGTGCTTCGACAGCGCATTGATACCTTCACTCCTGTTTTCCCCCTCTCCCCCGCCCCCCTGACTAGACTGTGTTCCAAGGAGTGCAGGCTACTTGTCTTGGTGGTCACGTTGGTTGTATTGACGGAAGTTAGGGGGGGCGGGGGAGAGAAAAAAAAAACAGGAGTGAAGGTATCAATGCGCTGCCGAAGCGTGCAGAAGGTGTTAGTACGCCTGTCATTATAGTGCGGACTTTCCATAGCATAGAAAATTGCTACGTTTCAATTTGTGTAACTGAACTTGTTTCATATCACTGGTCATATAAACCTATGTAAACAGGAAAAACACGGAAGAGTTTGGTCGCATCTAACTACAGCCCCAAAAAATACCATTGGCCATACTGAGCCTAGCTACATTGCTAACAGGAGTGACAGCGCGTCTGACTGACTGGGAGGTCGCGCAAAGCTCGGAGAGGTACGGATCAGCTCGTCTCAATTCAGAGAAGAACATATTTCATTATGGAAGTACGGTGGACTGTTCCTTTAAGTAAAAACAATACAATTTTAAAATCCTGTCTCTCCACAGAATGTTAATGAAAAGGTGCCTTCAGCTTCAGAGGAACCAGTAAAGGACAATGTTACAAAGAGCATGGAGTTGGCAGGTGTGTGTATCTTCCTGAAAATATTTTGGTTCAGATGTTTTAATGGGATTTTGTTTGTTTGTAATATGTCCAGTGACCACATTTTCCTTTTTATTTTCAGTGATGGGTAATAAATATGCTCAAACAGGAAATTTGGATATGGCTGTGAAGTATTTTACTGATGCAATAAAGCACAATCCTCAAGAAGTCAAGTAAGTATTAACATTTATGTAATTGCATAGCCCAGATGTTCAGTGTCCTTTCCAGAAATTTTTTTTTTTAAATTACTCATGGTATCAACATGACAGGTTGTTTGGAAATCGCTCCTTCTGTTATGAGAAAATGCAACAATATGAGAAGGCTTTAATAGATGCTGATATTGCTCTTTCTCTGAACCCCACGTGGATTAAAGGACTCTACAGAAAAGGGAAAGCATTAGTTGGGCTTAAGGTAAATTGCACCCTGTACTCAGGCATTTTGGATAGAAACAAAAATTTAAGATTTTTTAAAAATATCAGGTCACTGACCACCTTCTCATGCTATCACTAATGTCTCTGGTTCGATTCCTCTCTTAGCGATACTATGAGGCTAGTTTGACCTATAAGGAAGTTTTAAAGATTGACAGCTCCTGTACTGATGCTGCTCAAGAGCTCATGAGGGTACAAATAATGCAGTTAATGGTAAGTAAGACCATGGGCATGGGTTTTTAGTTAGAGGTTGTGCAATATGAATTGTTCATCTTGCTGGGTGGTTTTGATTAAAACTGATTAGTTAATTTATTTTTTGCCCACATGAATGTGTGAAGGTTTGGTGATTTTTCTCATCAGCAAAAGCTGAGATCAGTAGGTTCAAATAGTTTTCAATTAATGATACCAGCACACAGAGGATGGCCTCTGCGGTTTTATTTCTTTTTAATTGTATACTATTTTTAGTTATTAAAAAAAAAAGGTTCATCAGTTGACACGTTGCTCAGCCTGGAAGGTAACATACCATTCCTAGTAAGGCACTGTCACCCTTGACAACACAACCACTTGATTATCTCATCTCATTATCTGTAGCCGCTTTATCCTGTTCTACAGGGTCGCAGGCAAGCTGGAGCCTATCCCAGCTGACTACGGGCGAAAGGCGGGGTACACCCTGGACAAGTCACCAGGTCATCACAGGGCTGACACATAGACACAGACAACCATTCACACTCACATTCACACCTACGGTCAATTTAGAGTCACCAGTTAACCTAACCTGCATGTCTTTGGACTGTGGGGGAAACCGGAGCACCCGGAGGAAACCCATGCGGACACGGGGAGAACATGCAAACTCCACACACAAAGGCTCTCGCCGGCCACGGGGCTCGAACCCGGACCTTCTTGCTGTGAGGCGACAGCGCTAATCACTACACCACCGTGCCGCCCCACTTGATGATGATGATGATGATTATTGGTCATTTGAAATCTAACTCAACACTCCGTTTGGCTACCTGATCAGCCCGACAGGATGGTGGGAGTCCATTGGTTCATGTTTGCATCATTCCTAGAAGCAGCACAAAGAAATCTGGCTCGATTTAACTAAGATTTTGATTCAAAATTGTCTACTGATAGTTTAAATATTAAAATACCATAAACAGAAGACTTTTTTTTTTTTTATATGTACTGAAATGCTATCTACGTTAAATTATAACAAATTAAGACCTCTTTTGTGCTTGCCTGCTACATGTATGCCAATACTATTTTGATAATGTGTCTTGTCTGATATTATCTGCAGGATATGGGATACACTAGAGAACAAAGTTCAAATGCTCTGATCATACATGGAACAGTAGAAAAAGCTTTAGAAGCTCTCTCTGGTTTACACGGTAATACCATGTATCTTTAAACTCAGTGTTATTCACACAATGTTTTACAACACTTTTTAACAAAGAAATTCTGGTTGTTTTTTTTCTCTCTGTCCCATTTTCTTTGACTAAAGGTAATATGGCAGCTGCACAGTTGCAGGTTGAAGAAGTAAGAGTTTATCCAGAGAGAAATACTCAGCCTGTGAAAGTCCCACTCGGACCAGTCCCCCAGAACCCACCTAAAGTCAGTACAGCTGTACCAGCTACCATGTAAGAGTCTACTCTTAGATTCGTGCTCGTCAGTGATCCATTTTGACTTTATCAGTAAGTGTAACTGAAGTGTGTGTGTGCATACTTTGACTGGCAGAGAGCTGTTTCCAGTCTGGGTTGGGGATCTAGTGCCTGCTATATCAGAATTAAAACTCCATGAGCTCTTCAGCAAGTAAGTTGTCATCATCTCATACAGTTGGGTTTCTTTTTCTAGTTTATACTTTGTGCTGCATGTAAAGCACTTTTTGGATGCAAACTGGATTCTGTGCCTGCCAGAAATCTGCATCAAAATTATGCTGAATTCAACGTCTACAAGATGGAAACATTTAATTTGCTGTTCTTCTTGTTTTTGTACAGTTTTGGGCCAGTCCATAGTGTAAAATTATTGTCCGCAAGACGCTGTGCTTTTGTCAACTACATCAACAAAGAGGACTGTGAGAGAGCTATCCGAGAAATGAATGTAAGTGTTGTGGTGTTTTATTTATTAATTCGGGGGGGGGGTTAAAACCATCTGTCACAAAACAAGTGGAGTTCTGTTTACAGTACACAGGCCATGAAGTTACAGAAAGGCTTGAAAGGTCAGTAGGCCTCTATTCCATAATGGAAAACAAACTGTACTACTGCAGCGCTTAATAACTTGTATACATTTTGCAGTGTAAAAAGAGTGAGCTAGTAATTCAGACGAAATATTCTGAGTAGAATGTGACACGGGTTGTTGTTTGAGTACGAGATTGACAAGTATCTTCTGCATTAGAGTTACCGTATTTTCTGGACTATAGAGCGCACCTGTATATAAGCCGCATCCGCTCTATTTTTAAAAAAAATTTAAAAAAAAAGATATACAAGCCGCACCGGGCTATAAGCCGCAGATATCTATGTTGAAAAATTAGATATTTACTGCATGTACAGAACGATTTTGTACTGTAAATGTACATGTATGTACCTGAACAGATTCTTTCCGAACAGTGCCTTTTAACACGGCAGCAACTTTGCTGATTAAAACGGAACAGAACCAAGAGAAAATAACCGGTATTTATTTACCTTCATTTCTCCTGTGTTTGAAACCACAAGTCACTTTAATCATCTTCGCTGGATTTGAAAATAATTACCAGTTAGTAATTTGTCGTGCGTGTTCTATCTGCTAAAGATCTGCTAATTCTTCTTTGCATTGATTTTTCGTCTATCTTATTTTTGATTCTACTTCCAGTTAGAGCGCCCCTAGCGGTGGAAGAAAAATCCACAGAATAGCCGCACCTTTGTATAAGCCGCATGGTTCAAAACCTAGGAAAAAAGTAGCGGCTTATAGTCCAGAAAATACGGTAACCTAGTGCAGTTCTCACCCAGTTTCAAACTGACATAATGGAGAAGAATGTTGACTCCAGACAGCGCGAAGGTTTGTTATTTCCTCTGGAGAACAGGGTCAGTTAGATTCTTCTGTATTCCTGGTTGGTGAATTAATAGGCTTTCACGAACTCCTGACAATAGGGGGAAAAACTAGTTTTGTTCAGGAGCTATAAATCCTCGTGCAGCTAATGAGTGAGGGAAGCTTAAAGCTGTCAAGTACCTGAAAGATGTCCTCTCAGCATGGTGCTGCAGATCATGACTGGTGATGGGAGAATATTTGTGTCTTACTTGTTTGTATGTATGTGTATTTTAGGGTTTTCGTATAGCTGAAACTTGTCTTGTAGTTCGTTACCCTGACAGAATCCACACACACCTTGGTGTATCCAAAGCTGCAACAACAGATACAGGAAAAGTAAAGTAAGTAAATGCAAATAATGTTTTCATGTTCCCACATTTGTATTTTTAAAAAATAATTTATAATTTTATGTCAGTGTATTTGGAAATGAGGTATAGATTTAAATTAATTCCTTAGTAATGTGTACATGATTTTCAGATCGCTTTCTTTTGATGTCTCTGCAAGTGTTTGTTACATGTTCGTGTTGTGTAAAATATTTTGTTCTCTGTTTTCTTTCTCAATTGTGCAGTAAGTTTCCTGATGAGTGTTATTTCTGGAGGACAACAGGCTGTATCAAGAATAATCGGTGCTCCTACAGACATGTCCCAGAACACAAGGGCATTGATCGACCAAAATTCAAGTGATAGGAGGACATAGAATTGCTAACCGGGAGATTGATATTAATCCAAATGTTTCCCATGTCACATTTATCTGACAATGGTCATTAATCAACAAATGAACCAAATAAATGGCAGTATACACAGTTATAATCACTGTAACAGAAGATTAACTGACAGAAATCAGGTTATGATCCTTGTAGTTAGTTTACTTCACTTAAAAGGTAAAAATTCCTGTATTAACTACAACCATTATTTCTACAAAAGGTTCGTTTTACTATTTTTACTTCTATGTCTAAATCCAGGAAGTATTGGGACTTGGTTGATCCAAAGTAGAAAATTTTAGCTGTTTTCCTTGCACATCAAAAAGTATTTTATTTACTTGATTTCTAGAACTTGCAGGTTTATTACTACTCCTTATATGGACAATTTTTTTTTAATAAAGTGTAATAAACATTACATAATGGTTTGCTTTATGTCCTCCTTCTCAGACCTTGTCTTTATGGTTGCACACATTACGTTCTGTGTAATTACAAGTTTGTAATATAGCTGTCTCCACATGATCGCTTTTATTCCCCATTTTCCCCCAAAGACGCACAGTCTTATCTTGTTCCTTTATTTCTTAAATCAGTCTTGTGGTAGATTCCAGTTCATTGTTTTTTTGCTGTTAAAGGTACAAGATTTGATAGTATGGTCAATTTCCTAATATGGATTTGGTGGAATAACATGTATTAAGTTCATAAAGATAAAGATCCTCTTACTCTTCTATATGGCTATTGATATGCATTTTTCAATGTTTACTACCTCCGTCATGCTCCTGTTTCTTAAACACCTTCAACTTTCAGTTAAATTCTTCTCTCCTTGATGAATTTTTCTTAAATTAGAATATTTGCTTTGACTGGTGACCTTTTAATTAATTTGTTTAGTTAGAATTACTGTGTTGTATTAACTGATAGTTGCACAGGTGTTTTGTACTTTGATATTAAGACATACCCTGGAAGCCACGCCCCTTCCTGTCTCACATGTCCTTCAGATACACTGATGTGACCGTAGCTTTTTCTCATAGTAAATGGAGAATGTTTTAAGTTCGTTAATAGGAAATAAAATCTCTCATGGTTTAGCTAACGTCAATGAAAAGTTTATAGATAGATGGATAGATGGATAGATAGTAAATAAAAATGGAATGCAATGTGGAAGTTTCAAAATTCCATATTTTATTCAGAATAGAACATAGATGACATATCAAATGTTTAAACTGAGAAAATGCATCATTTAAAGAGAAAAATTAGGTGATTTTAAATTTCATGACAACAACATATCTCAAAGTTGGGACAAGGTCATGTTTACCACTGTGAGACATCCCCTTTTCTCTTTACAACAGTCTGTAAACGTCTGGGGACTGAGGAGACAAGTTGCTCAAGTTTAGGGATAGGAATGTTAACCCATTCTTGTCTAATGTAGGATTCTAGTTGCTCAACTGTCTTGGGTCTTTTTTTGTCGTATCTTCCATTTTATGATACGCCAAATGTTTTCTATGGGTGAAAGATCTGGACTGCAGGCTGGTCAGTTCAGTACCCGGACCCTTCTTCTACGCAGCCATGATGCTGTAATTGATGCAGTATGTGGTTTGGCATTGTCATGTTGGAAAATGCAAGGTCTTCCCTGAAAGAGACGTCGTCTGGATGGGAGCATATGTTGCTCTAGAACCTGGATATACCTTTCAGCATTGACGGTGTCTTTCCAGATGTGGAAGCTGCCCATGCCACACGCACTAATGCAACCCCATACCATCAGAGATGCAGGCTTCTGAACTGAGCGCTGATAACAACTTGGGTCGTCCTTCTCCTCTTTAGTCCGAATGACACAGCGTCCCTGATTTCCATAAAGAACTTCACATTTTGATTCGTCTGACCACAGAACAGTTTTCCACTTTGCCACAGTCCATTTTAAATGAGCCTTGGCCCAGAGAAGACGTCTGCGCTTCTGGATCATGTTTAGATACGGCTTCTTCTTTGAACTATAGAGTTTTAGCTGGCAACGGCGGATGGCACGGTGAATTGTGTTCACAGATAATGTTCTCTGGAAATATTCCTGAGCCCATTTTGTGATTTCCAATACAGAAGCATGCCTGTATGTGATGCAGTGCCGTCTAAGGGCCTGAAGATCACGGGCACCCAGTATGGTTTTCCGGCCTTGACCCTTACGCACAGAGATTCTTCCAGATTCTCTGAATCTTTTGATGATATTATGCACTGTAGATGATATGTTCAAACTCTTTGCAATTTTACACTGTTGAACTCCTTTCTGATATTGCTCCACTATTTGTCGGCGCAGAATTAGGGGGATTGGTGATCCTCTTCCCATCTTTACTTCTGAGAGCCGCTGCCACTCCAAGATGCTCTTTTTATACCCAGTCATGTTAATGACCTATTGCCAATTGACCTAATGAGTTGCAATTTGGTCCTCCAGCTGTTCCTTTTTTGTACCTTTAACTTTTCCAGCCTCTTATTGCCCCTGTCCCAACTTTTTTGAGATGTGTTGCTGTCATGAAATTTCAAATGAGCCAATATTTGGCATGAAATTTCAAAATGTCTCACTTTCGACATTTGATATGTTGTCTATGTTCTATTGTGAATACAATATCAGTTTTTGAGATTTGTAAATTATTGCATTCCGTTTTTATTTACAATTTGTACTTTGTCCCAACTTTTTTGGAATCGGGGTTGTATATACACACAAAAAAATATATATAATTTTGTGTATGTATGTATATATGCACTGAAAGGTTTGGCCAAAAACTAAGCACAAAATTACCAAAATCGAATATATTATAAATTCGTTATCTTTTATGAAGTATGTCTACCTTACTGGCGTATATGTGAAGTAAATGAAAGAAAAACAGGGCTACAATATGTAAAATCAGTTTCCAAATAGTTTTACTGGTAATAATATTTAGAAAGTGATTAAAATGCTGCTTGCTCTCCTGCACCAAGACAAACATGTCTATGAGGTGCACCAGGCACTTCAGCAGCAGGCCCCCCCATACACACACACACACACCTTGCAGTTACTGTAAAACCCTGCATACACACGCACGAGTTTCTGTTTATGCAAGAGACTGATAAAGGGCAAGAGTATGAGTCCAAGTCAAAACATGGCTTATAGTCTCTAGCTGTATGCCTAAGTGTACTATGATGAAAGTAACAATACCATGTCCAACACTCAAATAAAAAAATACCCCGAGTTGGTCCCGTTCCACTGAAGGATGTGGATAGACAGGCACTGGTGCATTGTAGTAGATAAGCAAAAGTCAGTAATTTTACACCTTTAAAGTGCACCTGTATGTAGCTGTAACATTAAAATGACCAAGTGTTGCCAGGCAAAACAAACCTTGCCCGGCAAGACTTATTTTATACCTATATGTTGATAATGATTTTACAGTGGTGCTTGAAAGTTTGTGAACCCTTTAGAATTTTCTGTATTTCTGCATAAAAATATGACCCAAAACATCATCAGATTTTCACACAAGTCCTAAAAGTAGATAAAGAGAACCCAGTTAAACAAATGAGACAAAAATATTATACTTGGTCATTTATTTATTGAGGAAAATGATCCAATATTACATATCCGTGAGTGGCAAAAGTATGTGAACCTTTGCTTTCAGTATCTGGTGTGACCCCCTTGTGCAGCAATAACTGCAACTAAACGTTTCCGGTAACTGTTGATCAGTCCTGCACACCGGCTTGGAGGAATTTTAGCCCATTCCTCCATACAGAACAGCTTCAACTCTGGGATGTTGGTGGGCTTCCTCACATGAACTGCTCGCTTCAGGTCCTTCCACAACATTTCGATTGGATTAAAGGTCAGGACTTTGACTTGGCCATTCCAAAACATTAACTTTATTCTTCTTTAACCATTCTTTGGTAGAACGACTTGTGTGCTTAGGGTCGTTGTCTTGCTGCATGACCCACCTCTTGAGATTCAGTTCATGGACAGATGTCCTGGCATTTTCCTTTAGAATTTGCCAGTATAATTCAGAATTCATTGTTCCATCAATGATGGCAAGCCGTCCTGGCCCAGATGCAGCAAAACAGGCCCAAACCATGATACTACTACCACCATGTTTCACAGATGGGATAAGGTTCTTATGTTGGAATGCAGTGTGTTTCTTTTTCCAAACATGCATTTAAACAAACATTTAAACTAAAAAGTTCTATTTGGGGGTGGCACGGTGGTGTAGTGGTTAGCGCTGTCGCCTCACAGTAAGAAGGTCCGGGTTCGAGCCCTGTGGCCAGTGAGGGCCTTTTCTGTGCAGAGTTTGCATGTTGTCCGCGTGGGTTTCCCCCACAGTCCAAAGACATGCAGGTTAGGTTAACTGGTGACTCTAAATTGACCGTAGGTGTGAATGTGAGTGTGAATGGTTGTCTATGTCTATGTGTCAGCCCTGTGATGACCTGGCGACTTGTCCAGGGTGTACCCCGCCTTTTGCCCACAGTCAGCTGGGATAGGCTCCAGCTTGCCTGCAACCCTGTGGAATAGGATAAAGCAGCCAGAGGAGATGAGATGAGTTCTATTTTGATCTTATCTGTCCACAAAACATTTTTCCAATAGCCTTCTGGCTTGTCCACATGATCTTTAGCAAACTGCAGATGAGCAGCAATGTTCTTTTTGGAGAGCAGTGACTTTCTCCTTGCAGCCCTGCCATGCACACCATTGTTGTTCAGTGTTCTCCTGATGGTGGACTCAGGAACATTAACATTAGCCAATGTGAGAGAGGCCTTCAGTTGCTTAGAAGTTACCCTGGGGTCCTTTGTGACCTCGCCGACTATTACATGCCTTGCTCTTGGAGTGATCTTTGTTGGTCGACCACTCCTTGGGAGGGTAACAGTGGTCTTGAATTTCCTCCATTTGCACACAATCTGTCTGACTGTGGATTGGTGGAGTCCAAACTCTTTAGAGATGGTTTTATAACCTTTTCCAGCCTGATGAATATCAACAATGCTTTTTCTGAGGTCCTCAGAAATCTGCTTTGTTCGTGCCATGATACACTTCCACAAACATGTGTTGTGAAGATCAGACTTTGATAGATCCCTGTTCTTTAAATAAAACAGGGTGCCCACTCACACCTGATTGTCATCCCATTAATTGAAAACACCTGACTCTAATTTTGCCTTCAAATTAACTGCTAATCCTAGAGGTTCACATACTTTTGCCACTCACAGATATGTAATATTGGATCATTTTCCTCAATAAATAAATGACCAAGTATAATATTTTTGTCTCATTTGTTTAACTGGGTTCTCTTTATCTACTTTTAGGACTTGTGTGAAAATCTGATGATGTTTTAGGTCATATTTATGCAGAAATATAGAACATTCTAAAGGGTTCACAAACTTTCAAGCAACACTATACCTAATATCTCTCAGATTTAGATATTGAATCAGAACCGTATGTTTGTGAAAGAGAGCATTATAGTCAGAACCAGAATCACGTGTGTTTGTGAGAAAGAGAAATAAAATCAGAACCAGAAGGAAGATATCAAGAAAAAAAAGATTTTGACCTTTTTGGTGACCTTGACCAGATGACCATCAAAATGTTGGAGGTTCTATTTGCGACCAATGCCCATCTGTCCTGAAAGTTTCATGAAGATTGGTCCAGCCGTTTTCCCGTAATGTTGCAAACAAAAAAACAAAACAAAGAAACCCCACTGAAAGCAATACCTCACCCCCTGGTGGACTCCGTCCCGGCTGAGGTAATTAACGTAGCTAAAAGATTGGTAGCCCTTATTCTGTTATGCACACTGTGTGCACACTAATACATAAACACGTCATCTCTGTAATTCATTTGTTTCAAATGTGATCACTTTGTGGTGTGGTTGTAATCGGTCTCTCATGGGTTCAGGTTAAAATGCTCCTGAATACTGAACCAAGATGTTTTTCTCAATAATGTTAACATGGGCCATAGCATTCTCTTTCTGGAAAGAGGTTCAAATCCAGTGAAGTTCCATTAAGGAGGGAGCATATTAGTGCCCATACTGACATCTCTACTGTAGTCTGAACGTAAAATTTTGAATGAAAGTTGAAGCAGTGTAGTGTTAGTGCTGTTTTTCACACTATAATACTTAAATCAATTAAATCTGTATAGTATATTTATTTGCATACATTGCATTTATTTGAGTACCTAGGTTGTTCTTTTGAGTTGACGTCCCCATCTTTCATGCTATGTTAGATGCGGTACCCTTCAATATACAGTGTGCTTTCTTTATCTGTGTCCTCTACTTTGTTTTAAGAGGTGATAATGAGAACCCTGCCCTCTCTCCTCATGCTTGTCTGAGTGAAACATAAGACCAACCTCCACCACTGCTGAGCACCTTATTGGCTGAGGCTGAGGAGATGGTGTGTGTGTGTGTGTGAGAGAGAGAGAGAGAATGTGAGCGCCTGCTTGTGTGTCCCCTATAAAGCCTGCTGCACAGCAGTATTTCTGAACTGGTGCAGTGCCGGTTCATCTCCACCGATGGTGTGCAGAACAAGGGGGACCTAGAAGAAAAACTTCCTCAAAAAATCTCCACCTTACTATTAAAAAACAACTTAAAAATTCATCATCATGAGTTTAATTTCCTCCTCCTCACTGATCCGACGCTGGGACAACCATTCCAGCCCCTACCGCATCTCCCAGATGTCCTTCACTGCCTCACGACGGCTGCTGAAGTCAGAGCCATTGCGCTGCTGGGAGCCAAATGAGTTGAGTGTGGTGTGTGCAGAGCTGGTGGGACTGAGAGCTCAGGAAAGAGAAGAGTTAGTGGGGCTGAATGATCGCTTTGCCTCCTACATTGAGAAGGTGCGTCATTTGGAGCAACAGAATCGGATGCTCATGGTGCAGCTGGAAGCCCTGCAGGGTATGCAGACTCGGCCATCTCGGCTGCAGCAGCTGTACAGGCAGGAATCACAGGATCTCCGCCAGCAGCTGCACCATGAGACTCAGGACAAGGAACACATGGAGGTGCTGAGAGACAAGCTGCAGATGGAGCAGGAGCAGCTGGAAAAGCGCTGGCAAGAGGAGGCACGGCAGCGTGAGCGGGCCGAGGATGAGTTACAGCGGACAAGGGATGAAGCAGACAGGACGGGACTGCTGAGTTGTGACGCCGAGGTGAGAGTGATTTCTTTGGCGCGGGAGTTGGCCTTTCTGAAGCAGGTGTTCGCAGAAGAGCGGGAGGGGCTGAAGGCGCAGCTGCAGGTGTCCAGTATCAGCATGGAGCCAGATGTGAGCAGACCAGACCTCTCAGCTGCCCTGAAGGAGATCCGTGCACAGTATGAGAGCCTGGCCAGGCGCAACATGCAAACCGCCGAAACTTGGTACCAAGGAAAGGTGGCCAACGTGGCGCAAGTAGCCGATAAGCAGCAGGAGGCTGTGCGCTTGGTGCGTGAGGAAACCGCCAAACACCGTCAGCTGCTGCTTGCCTGCTCCACCGAGGTTGAAACTCTAAGGAGTGTCATCAACTCACTAAATGCACAGCTCAGAGAACTAGAGGAGACACAGAGTGAGGAGGTTGCCAAGTATCAGGTATTAGATAAATCACTGACTGAGGACATTCTACAGTGACTAACACATTATAATGTTACTATAGTTCTTCTGCATGACAAATATTGCATCTTAGTTATTCATACAGAAGTGGTTTAATGGAACAGGACATAAAGCACAGAAACTATGTGTAAGAGCCCTGCTTCACACAATTATGCACTTGTTATAACAAGTCTTTCTGCCTTTCATTTGAGATTCTGCAGCTCAGCACAATACTAATATTAACAACCAAAAAAGAAGCTGCTCTACTGTTCACAGCTCCTGAGAAAGACTGCTGACTCATTCTAACTAACTGCTGATGGATGATGAATAGCTTTACTTCCAGTATCCACAGACTAGTAGAATACAAGTAGTAAAAATTGTATGAAGCATCAGAGTATGAGCAATTTGTTGCATATTTGATTTCCTGCATGCGTCTTTGGTACGGATTTAATTGATGATTTTTGCTCTGCAGCATTTTCAAACATATTTGTAATTACTGTTTGCTCTGTAGGGGAGGATAAGTCATCTGGAGAGGGATATTGCTGAGGCTAAAGAGGAGATGTCACGCTACTTGAAGGAATATCAAGATCTGCTGAACGTAAAGATGGCCCTGGACATTGAAATTGCAGCATACAAGTAATATAATACTCCCACAACCTCCCATATTATCACTAATAAATCAGTCACAACATATAATGTAATTGGATTGTTTCATGCTTGCTTGCATTAGTTAACGTTTGAATAGAAATGTCGATACTGTATTTAAAAAAAAAAATCAAACTTCAACACTGAATTTTACTTTTATAGACTTGCCCTTATAGTCTTCCATGCTGTTTTTGCTCTGATTATATTTCTGTGCTTTTATTCATATTTGTTTCAACAGGCAGCTGCTCGAGGGGGAGGAGATTCGGCTGACGTACTGCTCCGTGCCCATTTTGGCGTAAACCCTAACCTACGAATCCTCCTTCAAAATTTCCGTCAACCGTAACCTATTGATGCTGATCCTTTATGTTCACCAAATTATCTAACTCTTGACCCTTAACACAATGTTTTTCACCAATACAATATGTAAACCTATGGGATACAACGCTTGTCCAGGGGTCTTCAATCTGGCCAACAAAGAGTTGGGCGACTGCAGGTTTTCATATCAACCAAGCTGGAGCCACATTTGATTGTTTAGGTGTGACCCTCATTTGCTGGAATGAAGGTCTGCAGCCACACCGGCTTTAATTCTAATTCTCCAAAACTCAAACTATGTTGCTTTAGCCATTAAACCCTGGAACCTAAAGCCACATTATGACACCTGACCATCTACTCACATTACTAGCATCATTGATTTAAAGTGAAATGAGCCCTTGTGTTACACAAGAGGTAAACCAGGATCTTCCCCCTTCTTCTTCACACTTGAAATGAAACGAGGAGAGAAACCATGGAGAGAATGCTAAGTTCAGCACTCACCCAGTCAGAGTTTAATATCATCTTGTTGGTGAATTCTCACTCCTCAGTTCTTCTCCAAGTGCCAATCATGTCTGGTGACCGAGCCCCTTCTGTTCAAACTATCAGCCAGTTGTTTGTGAAGGTGGATTCTTTTCAAAACCAGTCTTGCATTAGGCACTAGAAATGTACTGAGGTAGTGACTTTGTTGTCCTGACATCAGACCCTATATCCACCAACAAGATGTTACTCTGGACACCGGCACTGTAAGCATAGTAAGTGAACCAACTGATTGGCTTTTCAGGCCATTCAGAGCTGTAGTACCTCATTTGCTTATTGTTCATATTCTTAGAGAATGTTTAGTCTGCATCCTAATACTGTGAGCTCTGGCTGTTTCAGTAATGGCGAAATATTTGACGTAATAGAAATATCTTGACTAGAAAGGTCCAACATTGTTACTGAAGAATCATTAGCTAGAAGAATTGTGTTTATCCTTATAAAACACTAGTAGTGAATCTGTGCTCTCATCTGTTTCTGTTACATCTGCCCATCAATGTGAAACTAAGTCAATTGCTAGTGGGTTGAACAACAAGCAGAGAAGTAACCGATGTCAGTCTTATGTGCTGTAGTCTGTACCTCTGCTCCTAAAAACAATACCTACTGAATAAAACTAATTTAAAACTCAATACGTGTTGAATCTCTGTTCATAAAATATATATATTAGCTATGAATTCTAAGCAGTATCTGGGTCAAAGAGTAAGTATTTATTATCCTGTGTTTACACTGCAAAAAATTTAAAACTGAATTTGAGGAGAAAATTACGTAATACTAGTGAAATTATCTTGCTGCATGGACAGATATTTTTACTTGATAAGACATCTTAGAATAAGTTGGTTGCAATCTATTACTAGGTTTAATAATCTCAGAATTGGTGTCTTGTATTCTTCTAATAGGAAATGCTAGATTGTTTCAATTATTTTCAAGATATTTTCACTTGCTAAGATATCATTTTTTGCAGTGTGCCAGGGATTATTCCAGTTTCAAGAGTTTGATTCATTCATAATAATGCTGTCTCTCACACAGTTTTAGTATACAGTGGGGCAAAAAAGTATTTAGTCAGCCACCAATTGTGCAAGTTCTCTCACTTAAAAAGATGAGAGAGGCCTGTAATTTTCATCATAGGTACACTTCAACTATGAGAGACAGAATGGGGGGGAAAGAAACCAGGAAATCACCTTGTAGGATTTTTAATGAATTAATTGGTAAATTCCTCGGTAAAATAAGTATTTGGTCACCTACAAACAAGCAAGATTTCTGGCTCTCACAGACCTGTAACAACTTCTTTAAGAGGCTCCTCTGTCCTGCTCTCGTTACCTGGATTAATGGCATCTGTTTGAACTCATTATCAGTATAAAAGACACCTGTCCACAACCTCAAACAGTCACACTCCAAACTCCACTATGGCCAAGACCAAAGAGCTGTCAAAGGACACCAGAAACGAAATTGTAGACCTGCACCAGGCTGGGAAGACTGAATCTGCAATAGGTAAGCAGCTTGGTGTGAAGAAATCAACTGTGGGAGCAATTATTAGAAAATGGAAGACATACAAGACCACTGATAATCTCCCTCGATCTGGGGCTCCACGCAAGATCTCACCCCGTGGGGTCAAAATGATCACAAGAACGGTGAGCAAAAATCCCAGAACCACACGGGGGGACCTAGTGAATGACCTGCAGAGAGCTGGGACCAAAGTAACAAAGGCTACCATCAGTAACACACTATGCCGCCAGGGACTCAAATCCTGCAGTGCCAGACATGTCCCCCTGCTTAAGCCAGTACGTCCAGGCCCATCTGAAGTTTGCTAGAGAGCATTTGGATGATCCAGAAGAGGATTGGGAGAATGTCATATGGTCAGATGAAACCAAAATAGAACTTTTTGGTAAAAACTCAACTTGTCGTGTTTGGAGGAGAAAGAATGCTGAGTTGCATCCAAAGAACACCATACCTACTGTCAAGCATGGGGGTGGAAACATCATGCTTTGGGGCTGTTTTTCTGCAAAGGGACCAGGACGACTGATCCGTGTAAAGGAAAGAATGAATGGGGCCATGTATCGTGAGATTTTGAGTGAAAACCTCCTTCCATCAGCAAGGGCATTGAAGATGAAACGTGGCTGGGTCTTTCAGCATGACAATGATCCCAAACACACTGCCCGGGCAACGAAGGAGTGGCTTCGTAAGAAGCATTTCAAGGTCCTGGAGTGGCCTAGCCAGTCTCCAGATCTCAACCCCATAGAAAATCTTTGGAGGGAGTTGAAAGTCCATGTTGCTCAGCGACAGCCCCAAAACATCACTGCTCTAGAGGAGATCTGCATGGAGGAATGGGCCAAAATACCAGCAACAGTGTGTGAAAACCTTGTGAAGACTTACAGAAAACGTTTGACCTCTGTCATTGCCAACAAAGGGTATATAACAAAGTATTGAGATGAACTTTTGTTATTGACCAAATACTTATTTTCCACCATAATTTGCAAATAAATTCTTTAAAAATCAGACAATGTGATTTTCTGGATTTTTTTTTCTCATTTTGTCTCTCATAGTTGAGGTATACCTATGATGAAAATTACAGGCCTCTCATCTTTTTAAGTGGGAGAACTTGCACAATTGGTGACTGACTAAATACTTTTTTGCCCCACTGTATGTCCAGTACTGGGCATGTCATCGTGCATACACACACCTGACATATTTAGAACAGAGGATTTTGGAGAACATTTTTAAAACCTTTATTTAACCAGGAAGTCCCTTGAAATTAAAATCTCTTTTTCAAGGGAGACCTGTTATACATGTTTTTGAGAAATCAGAAGCAAAAATTCCCCTTGTGGAATCAATACATCAGTGTGCCTGAATGTTTGTCTAGCTTTTTTTTTTTTAACCCGATCTCTATTCACTGCATCTGTAACATGCTATTACCAGACAATAATTTGGATGCATTGGAATTGGTAGTTTCTCACAGCTCTGTGGTTTGATCCTGAGCTCTGGTTCTGTCTGTGTGGCATTCTGTATGTTTTTCATGTGTCTGCACGGGTATTTCCTGTGGTAGTTATAGGACTTGCACAGTTACTTTACTGCCCGTAGATGCGAGTGGATGTGCGATTTCCTCACCTGCTCCCAGTGCTTCCAGCAGAGGCTAGGGTCTATTATGCCAGGATCAGACTACATGATGTTTTTGTCTTTCACTATGGTCACCATGTCAGATTATGCAATCATAGTGTCATAAATTCTTGTCACCTCTTGGTGGGGAGCAGTGGCGGAACAACTGCACACAAGGCCCCGGGGCAAAACACCAATCAGGCCCCCCCACATGGCGAAATTGCAAACAAACAAATTAGAAGGCTTGCGGCATATAGGCCTACTCAGGCTATATCTAACAAAAAGCAGTTTTTAAGAACGTAGCCTTTGGACCTAGCCATGGTGAAATTGCAAACAAACAGAAGGCCTGCAGTATATAATCAGGCTATATTAGAACAGAACTTGATCAAAGTTTTTTTTTAAATTATTATTATTATTATTATTATTATTATTTCTTTATAGGCCTACATAGCCTGTATTGTCTATTCATTTTTTATTATGTCCCAAATAGACACTAAACAACAAAAAAAAATCCAGCAATCATGAATGATACACCCTCATTGTGTAAGCACGTCTTCAACTCCAAAGCCGACACGGAAACCTGCGTTCGTCATTAAAAAGGCATTCGACGCGCCTTGCGCTCCGCAAAGTCGTCGACTATTTGAGGGATGTTAAGCGGTTCTTGCTCGCTCATTCTCAATTGATAAAATGGCCAATCCACAGAGTATCTCTTGACCCATTGCGCTCCTGAGATAATTTATCAATTTTAATTTGGAGAAAGAGCACTCTGCTGTCACAACTGAGACGGGGACAGTGAGAAAAAGCAAGAAGGCCGTGCACACCTCACTAAATGTAGAAGTTACTGCTGGATGATCTACTACCAGCAACCTGGCCAGGCTAAGCACAGATGTGTGTCTCGCTATCTGCTCCTTGAAACAAGCCCTAAATGACACTAATTGACCAGGAAAGCTGGAGTCAATATCCCAACTATAGTGATCACACAGTCGATGGGCCACTTCGTATAGCTCCTCGTCCTTGGAGCGTATTTGGATGAATAGCCTCAAACAAATGAGCAGTCCGATTTAAACTGACAAACCTTTGTGACAGCTGCTGAATGATTACATCAAGGCATGCATAGAACACATTCACCCGAAAATAATGTACTGCATCGGAAAGCCGACTGTCTTCGTTAAGGTGATCAAAGTGCCACTTCACTTTTTGCTAACCCCTCTCCACGTTCCCCACCCTCCTCTATATGACTTTGGCCGGAGCTACTGCTAAGCACCACCACGCTACTGCTGCTAGTGCTAACACAGGGCAATGCATGTTCACTACTAGCAAATTCAGGGACAGGAGAAGGCAAAGTAAAAAATGAATCCAACTTTGGAAGTTTAGAGTTCGCCTCCTCTTTATTTTTCTTTTCCTTCCTCTTTTGTGCCCCATTTTTACTTTTAAACATGCTGAATTCGTTTCTAGTAGACAACCAACAACCGCAACCAGGCATGCACCTTCCTAGTCTTGTTGTATGTCGTCAGATGGATGAGGACGTTAAGCAGCCTTTAGATCCTACCCATCATGCATTGCAGTTTTTTGCAAATTCCTCAAACGAAAAACAATTAAATACAAAAGGAACAGCTTAGTTTAGCTTGAAAACATTACAATTTATTATATTTTAAGTTTGTTTAGGGATTTCACAGATTTTTTTTTTAATTTTATTTAACCATGATAAGAATGTGTAGGTCAACTAGTCTGTAATCATGTGAAAACTTGTGGGTTTCAAGGAATTTCCAATGAAATTGCGTAAGGCACATTTATTGGGAGGGCCTGAATGTCAAAGGGTGGGGCCCTGTACGGCTAGGGGGAGGGCCCAAGGCCCAGGGGCAATGGCTCCACCCCTGGTGGGGAGACTGACAACACCTGGCCCTGACCATCATCGTTCACATCCTTGTGTGTCAGTGAGGAGAAGGGTCAAGGAAAGTGTCAAATCATGGTTACAGAAGGAACATGTCATAGTTGTCAAACTAGATGAAAAAATACAAAAAATTCTGACATGCGAGGCTTTTCATCAGGGTTTTATGGGGTGTCCCAGACGCCACATCGCTGTTCATCGTCACTACAAGGCCTGTTCATCATTCCTGACATTCATATTCAGGCCTGATGCTGGAAATCGTGTCAAGATTGGACTGAATTAGTGTTGTTTGATCCCAGCATTACACACGACTCTGAACAGGAATGTGAATTACTGAATATGAATGAAAATTATGTAATTTTAAAACTACAAAAATTACCGGATACGACACGAAGTTGCAATGAGAAAATGCAAAAAAAATGTGCGCAAACTTTTCACACAGAAATTATGCACATGAATAGAACTTGTGTTCTGTTTTGGGCTTGTTTCACACCGCAACTTGGGTACAAACAACAACAGGGAGAGTTTCATAATCTTGTTAGAGTTGAAGCTAAGAGACAAGGTGTTGGACAAACTGAAAGAAAGCCTGTGGTCTCCTCTGTTTCGCACAAAGTGATTGGTTGATGCCTTTATTCACAGTACGAAAGCTCAAAACTCAACGTTGGTGCGAAAAACATGACACTTTTTCGCTGTATAATATTCGCCTTCTGTGTGAAAGTACTCATGACAAAAACAGCTTGAAAAACAATATCAATGTGTGAATTAATTGCATGAAAAAACGCCTCCAGTGTGTAAAGGCTTTAAAGGAGATACGCAGAACCTCATCTCATCTCATTATCTCTCGCCGCTTTATCCTTCTACAGGGTCGCAGGCAAGCTGGAGCCTATCCCAGCTGACTACGGGCGAAAGGCGGGGTACACCCTGGACAAGTCGCCAGGTCATCACAGGGCTGACACATAGACACAGACAACCATTCACACTCACATTCACACCTACGGTCAATTTAGAGCCACACAGAACCTTTATTTTTAAATACATTTCTGAGTGGATAGTGTCTCCATCCTTGACTCTTGTATGCTGCATAAATGGGAATAAAAAATATATTTCTGAGAGTTAAAATCGACCGCAAAGTTGGCATTCGAGCTGCCCCACTGAGCCAGCCAGCCCTGAGTGCGTGACGTCACAGCAGTAACCGGTTTTAAGGCCGAGGCCTTTTACAGCTATAGACCAAAGTCATATAAATAAAAAATTTATGGTGAAAGTAAGAAATACCGTTACCGACTTGCTCAACTAAGACTGATTTGACTTCATTGATTGTGGGTTGACTCTCATTAAAACAGGATGGGTGTTATAACTTATGCAACATACATGTGCATGCATGCATTTTCACTGATAAAACGTAAAAGGCTAATTAAATAATCAGATGAACTGAGACAATCACATTCTGAAGCAAATTTAATAATCTTATACCAGTAACAAACACACGATACAAGTCACATGTATTAATCTAAATGCAGGTAAACAACGAGTGGTGTTTTTGTTGTTTTGTATCCAAATGAGTCACATCTTACCCGTCTGTGTTCTCGCTTCTTGAAGGCCGATCTTGTGGCCGATTGTTTTAAAACAATCTGACTTTCAGTTGTTTGTTCAGTTCTCCGTTCATTCGCTTCTTCCATGTAAGGGCGAGATATTGCTGCTGAGGCAAGCATATCCAGCAGAGAAATCAGACGGCTGGTCCACTCATTCTCCATTTTCTCCATACTGAGTACTCTGCCATTACTGCTCGGCTCAGGCAATTACTAAAACACGGGACGGGACGTCCCCGGTTTTAGCAACAACCAAGGGGAGGTCACTGCCCGAGAGATAATATGTCCCATCCCGTCCCGGGTTTTAGCAACAACCCTCGGCTCACACTCCGGGAGGACTGGTGCAACTGAACTTACTTTCCTTTTCTTGTAGTTTTCTTTTCCTTTAATTGTTGGTACTGCACCCTCTTTCAATACAGGCTTATAGCCAAAGCTCAACAGATCAGAGGTTTTGTACGAATCTTCAGTAAAATGTGCAGAGCAGAGGAGAGACCACTTCGTAGGCACCCAATGTGCCCGTGAACTTCTCGCAAAATGCGTCCAAATCTTTGCAGTTTGAACATTTTTGGGTCATGAATGCAACATAAATCCACCTTCTGTCGTGTTTCTGCACCTGTCAGCAACACATCTATGTGGCATGGCGATAAATTAGCTCAAAATGGAGGATCGGAGTTGCAGTCAGCTCTGTGTTTTAGTGTAGCGGAAATGGTGATGAGACCGATAGCCTTCCTGCAGTGATGTCACGGACGTCAAGGTCATTCACCCAGACCGCTACCTATATGAATCATTTTAATCATAAAAATTATTATATTAGATTTATTGTTAATGCTTAAAACTATTCCTGTGCCATTCTTGAGGTCTCAAGGCATTTACAAACGAAAGTGAGGCCATGGTTCTGCACATCTCCTTTAAGGTTCTAGACAAATGATAAAGTCTCACTAAAACTATTCTTATATGCCTCATGTAGTGTTAACTTTCAAATATTACAAATAAACAAAATGGCTAACAGCTAAAGGTGGCCTTAAAGCTTTTAAACTCTCCCTGTTGTCCTTTAAACCCAAGGCTTTCTCTTTCTTGAGAGCATGTCTGTAAAATTACTGTCTTCATTACTGCTGCATGGTGGTGTAGTGGTTAGCGCTGTCGCCTCACAGCAAGAAGGTTCCGGGTTCGAGCCCCGTGGCCGGCGAGGGCCTTTCCCTGTGGAGTTTGCATGTTCTCCCCGTGTCCGCGTGGGTTTCCTCCGGGTGCTCCGGTTTCCCCCACAGTCCAAAGACATGCAGGTTAGGTTAACTGGTGACTCTAAATTGACCGTAGGTGTGAATGCGAGTGTGAATGGTTGTCTGTGTCTATGTGTCAGCGCTGTGATGACCTGGCGACTTGTCCAGGGTGTACCCCGCCTTTTGCCTGTAGTCAGCTGGGATAGGCTCCAGCTTGCCTGTGACCCTGTAGAACAGGATAAAGTGGCTAGAGATAATGGATGGATGGATGGATTACTGCTACACGACTCCCTCATTCACTCAGGACATTACTGACAGTCACAGTGTGAAACAGAGCACGACATGTGAAAACATTCATATTGGACTCGGTGTGTTTTATTCACACATGAATTTTTCGCATTTTGAGTTTGTTTTCGATCGGCACGGTGGTGTAGTGGTTAGCGCTGTCGCCTCACAGCAAGAAGGTCCGGGTTTGAGCCCCGTGGCTGGCGAGGGCCTTTCTGTGCGGAGTTTGCATGTTCTCCCCGTGTCCGCGTGGGTTTCCTCCGGGTGCTCCGGTTTCCCCCACAGTCCAAAGACATGCAGGTTAGGTTAACTGGTGACTCTAAATTGACCGTAGGTGTGAATGTGAGTGTGAATGGTTGCCTGTGTCTATGTGTCAGCCCTGTGATGAGCTGGCGACTTGTCCAGGGTGTACCCCGCCTTTCGCCCGTAGTCAGCTGGGATAGGCTCCAGCTTGCCTGCGACCCTGTAGAACAGGATAAAGCGGCTACAGATAATGAGATGAGATGAGTTTGTTTTCTTACAAACCACATTGCAGTTTTACACTTGACCATTAGACGGCACCACATTGCTCTAATTTCCTTTCACACATGCACGCAGTCAGTAAAAGAAGAAGAAGCACTTCCTGTGTGAAAGGTCTAGAACATGGCGGCCTCTTATCGGAGCCTTAATGTTGCATACCCGCGCTGTTTGTAGTAGTAACTCTGTTTATATCCGGTTGTAGTTTTAATCCTACAGACAGCATGCTTTGGGCTGTGGTTCGGAGCCGGACTCCGGGGTCCCTCGTGCTGGCCCCTCGGCTTGGTGTTGTGCTTGAGAGTGTGCGGGGCAGGAAGTCTCGCACTGACCCGAAAGCCAAGTCCAAAGCGGGCCGGATGAAGAGCCCGCCCCCGGTGGACCCTGTGGAGATGGTGGTGCTGAAGGAGCGCTTCACTGACTACAACCTCATCATGAGGGCACTGAGGTAGAGACCTCACGGTCACACAGCAACATGCAGCAGCAGCCTCACTCACAGAGCGACAGAAATCCATTCTCCCAGGCCTTTCAGTTACATCATTTGGGCTACACCATACCTGTCAACTTTGAGGTTTGAAAAAAAGGGATATTTCCCAGATTTTTAACTCAAAATAAGGGAAAATTTCGGAAAGTCATACCCTTCACCAAAAGTGGGTGTGTAGTTGAATGGGGGGCAATTTTCTATCTAGTATTTGTGATTTCCTGGACTCTAGTGCATGTTGGTGATAGCCAAGACCCAAACTCAATATGCTTATGGTTTATAGAGTGCATTTGTGAATAAACTATACATTTATTTTTATTTGCTTTCAGTGGTACCAGTTATTTCCCAAATTAAGGGCTAAAATACGTATGTTAAAATAAGAAAGGTCATTATATAACCAGTCAATAAATTCAATTCCATTGCAATTTATTATGGTTTTACCATAATCATGGCCTCGGAACACTAGATAGATAGATAGAGTGATTAGTGATAGAGTGATAAAGAGTAATATATTAAACCAAGAGTGATTTAAAATGGGTAAGTTTCAGATAGAAAATAAAATAGACAATGAGTGGATAAAACAGTTAATACACCAATTAGTTTACACTAGGCTATTTATGAGGTCTTAGCCAGGACATACTTAATGTAAACATGTGTAGCTTACCTCTGATTATTTGGGAGGCTTTCGTTTTCCCCATGGAAAATTTCTTTGCGATGGAAGAGTCTGGGAACATTCCAGCCACGCACTTGTTGAAATCATCAAAGAAAGAGAGGCTAATGTTTTTCTTAGCTGTTAGCATCGCCATCTTCACCTCAGACCTAATTAGTGTTGCCAGATACTGCTGACGTTTTCCAGCCTAAAATATGTTCAAAACCCGCCAAAATGTACTTGAAACCGCCCAATCTGGCAACACTGGACCTAATCACTTGTTCAGCCTCGCCTCCGGACGTAGTTCTGTAATTACTGATGCCTGAGAGGGCGGGGACGTGAATTCATGGCCCGACTTCCTGCTGTAAGCTCCTGTCAGAGGCGCGTCATGAATTCTGGACCTACTGACTTTTTTATATTGTGAAAATACGGGATATTTTCGGGAAAATAAAAAAAAAAACGGGAAGACAGCGGGAAATAAGTCAAAATAAGGGAGTTCCCGGGAAAAACGGGAGGGTTGACAGGTATGGGCTACACCCTGGGCTTTTTCCATCATGATACAGGGTCATTTGGGCCAAGGGTGTAGGTTTGGTATTAACACTGGTGGGGACTAGGGTTGCCACCATTCAGAAATGAAAATAAGGGACCCCCACCACGGCTCCTTGGGGCCATGACCACCACGGGCATGACTCCCATGGGGTGGGGTGCCCGCAGCAGTGGGATGTTTTGTTTTGTAGGTGTTTTTAGTAAAGAGGTGATCAAGAAAGCAATTACTCATACTTAAAGCTTGAAATGCTTTATTGCCAATGCTGTAAAAATGTATAATGTACAAGTGGGCAACAATGAACTTTTAAAATATAATCTAAATATATTGAGAACTTAATCTCACTGTAAGTGCATAACTGTTCTTGGTGTAGGGACTCTCTTTGTGAACCTTGGGGATATTTTTACTTAGAGAGGAAAGAAGAGAACAAAAAACGACAAACATGTATGTCTGCTTATTCAGGAATGCAGAAAACAAGAAAGTGCAAAACATTACTCCTTCCCTCAACAGTCCTGAGTTCATCAGGAACTGTTGTGTTTCTCTTGTCTGTGGAGTAGACCAGATTTAGGCCCTGTCCACACGGCAACGGATTCAGGTGAATCTGATAAAATTGTTTATCGTTTCGGCCTGGCGTCCACACGGCACCGGTGTTTTGGGTGCCCCAAAACGAAATCTTTTGAGAACGGGTTCCAGAGTGGAAAAATCTGGCAACGGCGCCATTGCAAAGTCGTCTGGATGAGTAGAACGGATTTGTTTACGATGACGTCGCAACCACATGACTGTGAGCGCTTCATGCCGGGTAGAAGTGTAACGAACTCGATGCGAGTTGTCAACAAATCCTATAACTTGGTTCATGAAACACGCTTACAAAATATTTTCACTGTGAATATTTATTGTGTAATGGTGCAAAGTGAGAGAGAGAGAGAGTGAGAGAATAGCCCTTAGGGCAGAGTCTTTAGTCCAAACACTGCGGAAGCAGTACCAAACCGCGCACCGCCCGTGCGCTTTCCAAAAACAAAAACAATCCCGCCAGCAAAAATAGGGAAAAAAACGGAGCGATCTCACCTCTTCAGATGTTGGTTTAAGTCCGACAATACATTCCTCAAAAAGGGCGTAGAAGAACAAAGTAATCCATCAACGTGTAGCATTCAATTTATTCCGGACCATTAAAGAATTCTGGAGGATATCAGAATGTTGGCGTACCGGCTTCCATCTACCCCCATTCATTCCTCTTTCTGCGTCTCCATTCAAAAAACGAGCACTTGATTTTAAAGGGACTATATCCATAGGATAGGGAGTGAGAAGGTGTGCGTGTGACAGTGACAGGGTGAGTGACAGGGAAGAACCTAGGCTCATGCTCGCCCTGAATTTCTCTTAAAGTGAAGGCAGAAGAACGTTCAGCGCCTGGCCAGGCTTTCTATGTATTAATTTACATAGATGTTTTAATATGAAATATAAATAAGTGTCTTAGACAATAGATACTATTTTACGCTACTGATTAATAATCAAAACTTTATGTGGCTGATACTACAGAAGAAGGGGTTTTTATGCATGCGTCCTACTTCTTCTATTGTTCTGGTGTCTCCGATGGGACCGTCTTACAGTGCATGTAGAGGTGTGGCATGCGTATTGCATCGTTTTCAGCAAGCGTTGCATTGCCATATGCACCTGATGTTTTACTGATCCGTTGCCCATGTGGACGTGATATTTAAAAAAAAAAAATCTCGTTGTCGTGTGGATGTAGCCTTAAACAGTCAACAGATTTCCCTTACTTCTTTTTCCAAGTGTACTACTTCTTACTCCTTGCTGCACTGAGTAACTCTTTGTCTTTCAACTCTTTGTCGACATTTTTAAAAGGCCCGGGTTTTTTGAGCAGCGCCGGTGTGTGTTGTCTGTCTCTAGGCAACCGTGACAGCGCCACACGCAGTGACGCAGGCAGCCAGGCACAGACGCACAGAGCGGGACACAGAGTGGAGGGGTTTGTGTCCTGGGTAGATCCTGCAATGGAGTATTTCCTGTTTTATTTTGTTCACTATTGTTAGATTTAGTGTTGATATGTGCGAGACAGACATGTGTATTGGACATTTATGAAAATACGGAACAAATCGCGTCCCGTATCGGTTCACAAGATTTAATTGCCAAATAAAGGACGATTCTGTATTTTACGGGACGGGTGGCAACCCTGGTGGGGACATAAACCCAATGCCAACCCCCAGTGGCACCAACTTCAGATCAACATTAGAGGGTCACAATATTTTGCTCTGTTGTGTTCCACCAAAAGAGTATCCATCATCTCTCCAAAGTCCAGACTTTTAAAATTTGAAGTTCAGAATTGTAGTAGTTCATGAATAATAATATGCAATTCATTTGATTAATTGCAAATCTTGCACGTGATGATTAACCCATTCTACTAATTTGCAAATGTGTTTTACAAGCGAATAATGCATTGACTGTCAAGAGGGTGTATGTTCTTTTCCCTCATAGATGGAAGTCAAGTTTATTTGTGTAGCGCTTTTAACAATAAACATTGTCGCAAAGCAGCTTTACAGAATTTGAACAACTTAAAACATGAGCTAACTTTATCTCTAATCTATCCCCAATGAGCATGATGGTCTCGTCTCGTCTTCTTCCGCTTATCCAGGACCGGGTCGCGGAGGCAGCAGTCTAAGCATGGAAGCCCAAACTTCCCTTTCCCCAGACACCTCGGCCAGCTCCTCGGGAAGAACACCGAGGCGTTCCCAGGCCAGCCGAGAGACATAGTCCCTCCAGCGTGTCCTGGGTCTTCCCCGGGGCCTCCTCCCGGGGGGACATGCCTGGAACACCTCCCCAGGGAGGCGTCCAGGAGGCATCCGAAAAAGATGCCCGAGCCACCTCAGCTGGTTCCTCTCGATGTGAAGGAGCAGCGGCTCTACTCCGAGCTCCTCCCGAGTGACTGTGCTTCTCACCCTATCTCTAAGGGAGCGCCCAGCCACCCTGCGAAGGAAACTCATTTCAGCCGCTTGTATCCGCGATCTTGTTCTTTCTGTCATTACCCAAAGCTCATGACCATAGGTGAGAGTCGGAACGTAGATCGACCGGTAAATTGAGAGCTTGATGGTGGCAAGGAAAAACTCCCTCAGACGACATGAGGAAGAAACCTCGAGAGGAACCAGACTCAAAAGGGAACCCATCCTTGTTTGGGCAACGACAGACAACATGACTATAACATTAACAGTTTTAACATGAAGTCAGTTTTGTTGATATTATAACTCTTCATTGATGGAAACTTGAGTGCAAAACTGTTCATGACAACTGCAGTCCTAAATTTAGCAAGTCAACTGTAGTCCTCAGCCATAAAAGCATTACTGTAAGTGTCCAGAGCGTCCTCCAAGTGTGACTTTCAACTGTCCATATGGGGCCGTCCTCCACAGGAGCGATGCGATGAGACTCCAACCAGACGTAGGGCATCAGGATGGATCAGGCAGGTCCGAGGAGCAGAAGAGGTCAGCCTCTCGATCCCAGGACCAACATGTAACTCAGAGGGACAGATTTTGGGGGGGGGACACAGGTTATTCGGTATGCCCAATGTCACCTGAATAAGTAGGAACAGTATACATATTGCACCGAGTACAAGCAGGGACTCCGGCAACTAACTATGACAGCATAACTAAAAGGGGAGAGCCAGAAGGTAACACAGGCATGAGGGAGCCCCGGGACATAAAGCAGCAGCCACTACACCGTCAACAAACTCAAGTGAGTGGGGGACTGACAGCATCCATACATCCCAGTTTACCAAAACACACTGTCTGAGGACCCTCCAGATCTACACCTTTACCTCATAAACACCATTAACAAAAGGCTTGACTAAACAGATATGTTTTCAGCCTCGACTTAAACACTGAGACTGTGTCTGATTCCCGAACATTACTTGGAAGGCTGTTCCATGAATGTGGGGCTTTGTAAGAAAAGGCTCTGCCGTGAGTCTCGCTTCTCCACAAAATCATGGCGTGCCAATCGCTGTTGATGGAGAATTCGTGCTCTGCGCAAGGCTTACGGCTAGTTCGACGAGCCTGGAACAATATGGGAATGGTGCAGATTTCATGTCAGTTACGAGAAATACATGCTAATTCTCGCTAATTTCGGTGTGTTTAAAGAAGAAAGTCAAGACATAGGGTTTTATGCAGCCAAGTTTATTTAATCAAATTTTTTTTTTAAACTTTTGGTAGCATATTTTGGGCGCCTACGACATTATCCGTCGCAGGTTTCATGTAATTGAAAGGCCTGTCTACTAGCTGTTGGATTTCTCTCTTTTTTTTTTTTTTTTTTTCCCCCCCTCTCCAGGTCGGTCTGTTTGTCTATAGATGTTTTGCTATGTGCATAAAAACCACAATCAAATTGTTTACTTGCATGCCATTTTTCCAAGCTACACATCATGCCAAGAGACAATACAACATCTTTCACCATTCAAACCACAAGAGACATTACACTTAAAATACAACATGCTCAGAAGACTGTTTTAAACGCTTTAAATGTTCTAAATGTTCCTAATGAGTAGACCATGACTTTGAGGGGTTGAGATCAAGTCAAGGCTTTTTTATTTGTCATTTCAACTGTATACAGTTGGTACAGTACACAGTTAAAATGAAACTACGTTTCTCCAGGACCATGGTGCTACATTAAACATCACAGGATGACAAATACTGCATAAAGTGCAAGAGTGCGACACTGCAGACAAACAACCCAAACAAAGCGCAGAGCTGAGTGTGCATATTGAGGTAGTACACAAGAAGGGAATAAATAAATGTAAACCTTGTGTGTGTGAGAAACACGTTGTAAAGTAATAATGCATTATTGTCCACTGTGCAAAAACTGCAGTGTGAATGGTGCGTTCAACAGTCCATTGAGTATCAATCAAGACCAGGCCAGCGTGTGAAGGAGGCGGGAAAGGTGAGCACCAATAACAGGAAGAAAAATTTCACATTAGCAATGAGTCACGTTATAGGCCGCATTTCAAACAGGAAATTTTACATCCAATCACAGTAATGATGTGAACAAAAATCAGACTATGCACAGTCAATTTAGTGAAGTCCCCACAATTGTGGTCTTGAAATATAATCCCCCCCCCCCCCCCCCCCCCCCCCCCCCCCCCCCCGAGTCCTCAATGTCTGAGACAAGACTGAGTAAAAATGCGGTTGGAGATGAGACTGAGGCCTTCAGAACGTGGTCTGGAGACCAAGACCGGTCTCAAGTACTACAGCACTATTAATAAGTAGGGCTGTGCGATATGGGAAAAAATGAATATCCTGATACATTTTCTCCATTTCACGATATACGATATATATCTCGATATATTTAAATCTCCTCTAAAGGACCCCATGAAATCTAAATTTTACTCTTTTACTGTTTTCACTACAATCCCTGCAGATTAAATAACATTCTTGGTTAACTTTACAGGTGGTTTTCAACAACACATTTTACATTTTCATGTTAGTGATTTAATCACAATTGAATTGAAATAAGACTATTTTTATTCAACAAAGATGTGGCACAAACTGCAAAAACAATCTTGAAAATTGCAACAAAGGAGTAATACAATACAGAGCTGCTCAGAGCTCAAACCAGTAAAGTGGAAGCTCAACACTGAGAAAGACATTTAGCCTAAATAAGAAAAGTGCTCTTTCATTAAGTTATTTAAAAAAATAGATCTCCAAGCTATTAACCTGACTACTGAGAACCACTGGAACATTCACAATAGAGAGAGAGAGATGGAGGGAGAGAAGAGAGAGATCTGCAAAACATTTTTCTCTTTGCACACTTTTGAACTGAATGTTTTCTGGCTCTGCCTCTCAGATGTGTAGAATTCCAGTATTGCCTTCTCTGTAAAATGTCTGCGACCGGGCAACTCATATTTGGGATCGAGTGTGTTTAGTAATTTTTGGAAGCCTGGTTTTTCCACTATACTAATTGGGATCATGTCTTCGGCAGTGACGTTAGTGATTGAATCCGTTATAGTTCTCCATCTCCGACTCGTTTTCTCATATGGGGGGGCTTTGGAGAACGAGGCCGCTATGGTCATTTGTTTAGCTTGTGTGGGGGTTTTAGCTCGTGGGCAAGTAGTTCGGAGTTTAAGAGACTCTTCATACTGTACCGGGTGAGTTTTCAGGTGATGGAACATATTTGTCGTGCTGCTGCCTTTCGTGATGACGTTTTTTTTGCACACTTTACAAATTGGCATTTGCTGTTCCACGTCCTCCTCGCGATATCCAAAAAATGCCAGATGACTGACCCCTTACTAGTTCTTTTAGGAACCAATTCGTCCGCTTCCATTTTTAATTTGTCGCTGAAATTGCCAGAGCTTACACGGTAACCTATGCACCACCAGCGATTGCATGAACTGAGTCAGCGCTGTAAACCGAAACTAGAAAATCTTCCCGCCGGCAGTGTTGCCAGATACTGCTGACGTTTTCCAGCCCAAAATATGTTCAAAACCCGCCAAAACGCACTTAAAACCGCCCAATCTGGCAACACAACCGAAACTAGAAAATCTTCCCGGAAGTTCCTTTCAGCACCGAGATGTCACCCGGGATTGGTTGGCGAGTGCGTGACGTTATTGTTTTCTTTACCCTTAGGCAGCCTCTCACATTACTGCCTGAGGGACAGGGAGAAAACCACTGGAAAAGGTTTTAAACAAACACGAAACAAACGCAAGTCGGAAGATGACCATAAAATACTCGGTAGTTACGATATAATAACTTTATGTATCGCACACAGAATTTTCGGCGATATATCAAGTATATTCAATATATCGCACAGCCCTACTAATAAGTGAATCTTGTGGTCTGAATGCTGATAATTCTGTACCTTTTTCCTGATTGGAGAATGGACAACAGTGGATGACTGAGGCAGTGTGTGGTAAACGTCCTTCTTTGTGGAACGTTGTTTGCCAATAATCCTTCAAGTTGTCCATGTCACCCTCTTCTGCGTGTTCATACTCCTTGTGTTGCTAATCCTCACTCTGTTTAAAAAAAAAAAAAAAGGTGGACTGTGATGCATTTTCATTTTAGCTCTGTACTATAGAATGTTTGAATTTAAAAAGAAACATTTCAAATGGCAGGGCATCAGCAGAGAAAGTACTCCGTGATCTCTTTGGATCTCTGATTTCATTTGTCAATACTTATGATTCTATTCAGGGGGAAAAAAGCATCAGAAAAAAACCCAAAACTGCTTCTCCCAAACCTAGTGCACTGTGTTTAAAGGGACAGAATTGCCAAATATGTTATCTCATCTCATCTCATTATCTCTAGCCGCTTTATCCTGTGCTACAGGGTCGCAGGCAAGCTGGAGCCTATCCCAGCTGACTACGGGCGAAAGGCGGGGTACACCCTGGACAAGTCGCCAGGTCATCACAGGGCTGACACATAGACACAGACAACCATTCACACTCACATTCACACCTACGGTCAATTTAGAGTCACCAGTTAACCTAACCTGCATGTCTTTGGACTGTGGGGGAAACCGGAGCACCCGGAGGAAACCCACGCGGACACGGGGAGAACATGCAAACTCCACACAGAAAGGCCCTCGCCGGCCACGGGGCTCGAACCCGGAACCTTCTTGCTGTGAGGCGACAGCGCTAACCACTACACCACCGTGCCGCCCTCAAATATATTGTAATATTTATAATGTAACCTGATAACATTAATTTCTTCACTGAAGCAGTTTTAAAATGGCATCCCTCAACAATTCTTTTAATAGTTGTAGTTCCTACAATAGTGCATTATTGCATCCTTTGTCATAAAAATAGTGCAACAATCTGAATGAATAGATGGTCACTAACAAAGACAGTATTCATACAGAGAAAGACTTTTACAATACAACCCCGATTCCAAAAAAGTTGGGACAAGCTACAAATTGTAAATTAAAATGGAATGCAATGATGTGGAAGTTTCAAAATTCCATATTTTATTCAGAATAGAACATAGATGACATATCAAATGTTTAAACTGAGAAAATGTATCATTTAAAGAGAAAAATTAGGTGATTTTAAATTTCATGACAACAACACATCTCAAAAAAGTTGGGACAAGGCCATGTTTACCACTGTGAGACATCCCCTTTTCTCTTTACAACAGTCTGTAAACGTCTGGGGACTGAGGAGACAAGTTGCTCAAGTTTAGGGATAGGAATGTTAACCCATTCTTGTCTAATGTAGGATTCTAGTTGCTCAACTGTCTTAGGTCTTTTTTGTCGTATCTTCCGTTTTATGATGCACCAAATGTTTTGTATGGGTGAAAGATCTGGACTGCAGCCTGGCCAGTTCAGTACCCGGACCCTTCTTCTACGCAGCCATGATGCTGTAATTGATGCAGTATGTGGTTTGGCATTGTCATGTTGGAAAATGCAAGGTCTTCCCTGAAAGAGACGTCGTCTGGATGGGAGCATATGTTGCTCTAGAACCTGGATATACCTTTCAGCATTGACGGTGTCTTTCCAGATGTGTAAGCTGCTCATGCCACACGCACTAATGCAACCCCATACCATCAGAGATGCAGGCTTCTGAACTGAGCGCTGATGACAACTTGGGTCGTCCTTCTCTTTAGTCCGAATGACACGGCGTCCCTGATTTCCATAAAGAACTTCAAATTTTGATTCGTCTGACCACAGAACAGTTTTCCACTTTGCCACAGTCCATTTTAAATGAGCCTTGGCCCAGAGAAGACGTCTGCGCTTCTGGATCATGTTTAGATACGGCTTCTTCTTTGAACTATAGAGTTTTAGCTGGCAACGGCGGATGGCACGGTGAATTGTGTTCAGAGATGATGTTCTCTGGAAATATTCCTGAGCCCATTTTGTGATTTCCAATACAGAAGCATGCCTGTATGTGATGCAGTGCCATCTAAGGGCCCGAAGATCACGGGCACCCAGTATGGTTTTCCAGCCTTGACCCTTACGCACAGAGATTCTTCCAGATTCTCTGAATCTTTTGATGATATTATGCACTGTAGATGATGATATGTTCAAACTCTTTGCAATTTTACACTGTCGAACTCCTTTCTGATATTGCTCCACTATTTGTCGGCGCAGAATTAGGGGGATTGGTGATCCTCTTCCCATCTTTACTTCTGAGAGCCGCTGCCACTCCAAGATGCTCTTTTTATACCCAGTCATGTTAATGACCTATTGCCAATTGACCTAATGAGTTGCAATTTGGTCCTCCAGCTGTTCCTTTTTTGTACCTTTAACTTTTCCAGCCTCTTATTGCCCCTGTCCCAACTTTTTTGAGATGTGTTGCTGTCATGAAATTTCAAATGAGCCAATATTTGGCATGAAATTTCAAAATGTCTCACTTTCGACATTTGATATGTTGTCTATGTTCTATTGTGAATACAATATCAGTTCTTGAGATTTGTAAATTATTGCATTCCGTTTTTATTTACAATTTGTACTTTGTCCCAACTTTTTTGGAATCGGGTTTGTAATTGTTTGCTAGTTACATTACTGATACAAAACTGCTAATGAACTACATTTTAATTGTAACCACTGTGCTTTAACAACCATTCATTTACTTAATCTATCTGCTTAGCTCAATTTTAATAAATGCTGAAGTCAAGCTTGTTAATGTGTCCAATTATTTATGGTGATTGAAAAAACTGCAAATCATGAATATGGTTTACTTCATTTAAATGTAGATAATTTGAAGTTAAAGATGAAATTCTCCACTATATATTAATTGACTTCAGACTCTGTGATGTAGAGTACAAGCAAAAACAAGATTGGTGTTATTTTCCAGTTCTTTCTGGTGTGTGTAGGTTACAGTTTAAAGAGGAGATGCTGAGGAAGCGCTATGAGGAAGAGACCGGCTCCTTAGCAGAAGAGCGAGCCAAGCAGGAGGCTGAGGAACACCAATCATTAATGGCCTGGAATGATGCGGAAAACCTCAGATTGCGAAAAATCCGGTGAGACAGAAAAATGCAATTAAAATCCCTTTCACACTGGCTTTCTTTCAGCACCAAACGAATGTGTATGTTCTTGTGTCTGCCAGTGAGCTGCGTGTGCAGAAAGAGACTGAAGCTGCTGAACAGAGGAGGAAAGAGGCAGCGATTTTGCGGCAACAAGAGCTTGAGAATTACATCAAAGAAAAAGAGAGAGAAATCCTGCAGCTACAGGTAGGAACAATACACAGGTAAGATGCACAGATATGAAAATGTGAATGCACACACTTAACCTTTACATTATCTCGCTTTCAGGAAGAGGCAAAGAACTTTATTACCCTGGAAAATTTGGATCAGCGGATTGAAGAGGCATTGGACAACCCCAAAAACTACAACTTTGCTATAAATAAGGAGGGACAAGTGGTCAAACGAACTGTGCTGCAATAAAAAAAAAAGTTGAACAAAACATCACGATTAAAGAGACTGAAATTGTGCATGTCTATTTCCAAACTGATGTGACTGCAAGTGTCTACTCTCAGAATGTTTGTTTCTTTTCTTAAGTAAAGTTAACTTGTGTTTCAGTTATAAACGTGCATGCTGTGTCTTGTTTGGAAATGATTGTGGTTAAGAGCTTAGTTTTTGAAATGTCTCTAATGAGGTTGAAGGCACTGCTGCAGCATGGGGTCCTGTTTCTCAGGGGTGTTCAGTCCTGAGGACTCGCTTCATTGCGCGCACTCATGTCTTCAGACATGAGTCATTCTATAATTAGGGGTACATTTCATGTAAAGCAAAATCTCAAAATATCAGTATTCTTTTTCAATAAATAACCTATGTTTCCATGGTATATACCCTCAAGTTCCTAAACAAATTAATTGCCAAGCTTAATCTTAAATTACTTTTAAAATATTTTAATGAAAATGAGCATTTGATTGTTTGTTTATTTTGTCAACCGTGTTACAAATGTTATGTCATCTTAAACATATATAAATACTACACATTTGTTTGAAAGTGCTTAAGTCCATTAACAAGATGTTTTTAATTAATCTGTACAACTGTTATGGAAAATATGAATTTTGAGCTTCATAAATAGGATTTTATGGTTCACTGTGATGCAGAATGACACTTTTTTTCAACATAAATCCTTATGTCGAATTTAGAGTTGTTCTCCCTCCTTGTACAAGACTTTCCTATCCAGAGATAATCCCCAATCTTTTATTTTACAGTTCATCAAACACACAAGAGATTTATAGCACAAAAACCACTTGCAACACAGTTGACAGGCAATGTAACACAACTGACGGGAGTAACACAGTTGACAGGGCAGAAGAACAAGAGGACACTTTTTAGGATAAAAAGAGCTTTTTATTGTTTTAAATTTAACTACAAATAAGCTGATGAATTCAGGTGAACTGTTAAAACAACATTTAGACACAATTTCAGAGAAACGTAGCTTATTTAACAAATTGAACATATTAAATCATTGTTTGTCTGTCAATATGAAGATTAAGTGACAAAAACATACTCCTCCTCAACTGTGTCATAGCTGATGGGTAACACAGTTGACATTTCGGCTATTTTTAGAGTGTTGTGCTAACTGCAGACCTCAGAGCTTTCACTACAAGACCTTAATCAATTCATATTTTTATTATCTTTAGCTGTATACTTTGTAAATACAATTTCTAAATCAGGTTTATATGAATATGTTGACAACACAGTTGACAGACAATTAACCCTCTCTAGGACTATACAACAGTATTGATGAAAATATTGAAGAGGTGAACTCAAAACTTACCACCAAAGAGGATATGACATCACATGATGTTGGTCACATGACTTAGGACCAAACCATTTGCCGATTTATGGGGGGGGTTCAGTGGGTAACACAGTTGACATAAGTTTCTCGGACGCACACAACATTTTTCATTTAATTTATAATATAAAGCATTTTAGGCTTTTAAACACTTTTGTCATATTATAATAATTACCATGAATAAATATTTGTAAAAATTTTAAACAAAAACCTTTTTTTTAAATGTAAATATGAAGATCAAACCTGACATTTGGAAAATCGGACAGCATAAAAACACCAAATTCCAGTATTATATATGCATTTTTGCAGAGTAAAATGATGTAATTTGTTGACTTTTTGTATTATATAAAAGAGAAATGTGTGCTAATGTACAAAAGATCATTGGCTGAAGTTAATAGTTAGTGAAATTGACAAATACAGCACATGGACTTGAGATGTACCCCTAATTATAGAATGACTCACATGTCTTCTCACGTCTGCGCTCTCAACTGCAGCTAAACCGCATTTAACTAGGTTTTCGACTGATGTAACTCCAATTTCAACTGTCTCACCAATTCTGCAAAAGGTACATTTGGAAATAATGCTGCTTCCTCCTGATCCAAATAATGTTTAGGTTTAGAAAACTAATATACATGTGTTTTGTGGTAACTCAAGCTGGGTTTACTGTTTCTTAAGGATTCTGGTTGCTCAGCCATTTCATGAGTGTTCCAGTATAGAAATGATCCTAAAGCACTGAAGTGGTAGTCCCACGACATCATACAAAGTATCAAAAACTGTCATGCCTTTAGGATGAGAGGCGAAACGTTTTCAAGAATCTTCAAGCAAATCCAGTTGCTCTCTTCAACCAACCACAGATTACTATGTACCTGGATGACTGAGATTCGTCACAGATATGTCAAAGCTCTAGTTGGTCTATTTCACTGCATTGAAACCAGTTAACAAGTCAGGACATTACTCAGAACCAAGACTCCAACTGAAGTACACTGCCTAGCCAAAAAAAAAACCTCCCAACAACTCGCCATTTGGATTTTTTTTTAACAATCTATTTAGTTTTCATAGTTATCAATACAAGACAATCTCTTCAATAGTATTGGAAAAAAACAACCCAAAAGACAATAACAAAAGATATAAACAAACAAAAATAGAGCCTGTGTGAGATCTCATCTCATTATCTCTAGCCGCTTTATTCTTCTACAGGGTCGCAGGCAAGCTGGAGCCTATCCCAGCTGACTACGGGCGAAAGGCGGGGTACACCCTGGACAAGTCGCCAGGTCATCACAGGGCTGACACATAGACACAGACAACCATTCACACTCACATTCGCACCTACGGTCAATTTAGAGTCACCAGTTAACCTAACCTGCATGTCTTTGGACTGTGGGGGAAACCGGAGCACCCAGAGGAAACCCACGCGGACACGGGGAGAACATGCAAACTCCACACAGAAAGGCCCTCGCCGGCCACGGGGCTCGAACCTGGACCTTCTTGCTGTGAGGCGACAGTGCTAACCACTACACCACTGTGCCGCCCCCTGTGTGAGATTGTATTAGTAAATGTTACTGACATCTGATTAATCATGTCTTCCTTTATATGTCAACCATTTCCCACATCTTTTTATATAAACATCTTTCATTTTCAACTTATATGTGAGACGCTCCATCCCCAATATATCATCTATGATTGTCATCCACTGCAGGGTTCTCACCAGGATTTTTTTTTAGCGTAATGGGTTATGGCGAGGGAGCGTAGCGACCGAGCGGGGGGATGGTGCGGAGATTTTGAAAAATCATGCCCAAAATTGGCCATATTTGACGTTCCTGGAGGGGATAAATTGCATTTTTTATGTTGTATATCCTTGATGGAAAATTGTTACATCTTTGGATCCCATGACTAAAATCATATCATTAACCTCATTCTCACCTGTGAATTTCCAGCCTCTGCTCGTCTTCCTCCATCTCCTCCTCTATCTCCAACAGCGGGCTCTCCCCCACTAGGCCTACCTCCATCCTCTGCCCGTTTATCTGCTACCTCCTTTCCTCTGCCTCCTATGTCCTTTCCTTCATCTCCTCCAACCTCTCTTGTGCCTGTCTCCTTATAGAAATATAACGATGGATGGCATGCAGGCAGATTACCAGTGTGTTAATGTTAGCCACAGTGGGATCCAGTAAATTAGCGCTAATCATCCGATACGTGCGCCCTGTCATATTGCTAAACCTGCTTACAAAGTAGACGTTTTCATTCATCAAAGGGCTTTGGGTTAAGTTTTCAAGCGTGATGGAAAACCTGTAGAAGTGGTGCACTTACATTTCTAACTGTGAAGAAAGAGCGAATGTCTCTTTTTTTGCGAGGGGGTCCGTCATCCATTGTCATTCACCGAAGTCCAGCTCAAGAGAAAGTTATCGCCAGGATCTCTCTCTCTCTCTCTCTCTCTCTCTCTCTCGGAACTGATTTCCAGGCATGGGTTTCCTAACAAACGTAGGCTGATTTTGACACCTTGAAAACTGCTCAAGTGCGCAGGAAAAAAAAAACTTTTGGCGATGGTGATGAACAACTGAAAACAACCGTTACGCTATATTAAAAATTTAGCGTAGCGGGGGGAAATTACCGTTGCAGTCTGAAATTTTAGCGTAGCGGGCCGCAACCATATAAAGTGCTGGCGAGAACCCTGCACTGTTTGTAACTTGGAGTGTCAGACTTAAGCCAATTCTTAGTAAATCCAGTCTTCTTCCCAGCCACCAAAAGAATCCTGACCAAATATTGGTCACTTTCATGCACCATGCCCTCCAAATGACCCAGGTACAAAACAAGACAGGATTTAGGTATCATATATCCCAAAACATCACAGAGAACTGAGTGAATATTCCCCCAGAAGGGTTGTATTTTTGTGCAATTCCAAAAAATGTGTGTATGATCTGGATCCATGTGGTTGCATAATCTCCAACATGGCTGTTGAACTATCTGTTTACTTCTAATTTTAGGTGTAATAAAGTACCGAATTAGGTTCTTCCAACTGAATTCCCTCCATTTCAAAGATTGTGTTGTAATTTGATGTGTTTTCCACATATCGTATCATATCCCCTCTGGAATCTCCTCACCCAGCTCTCTTTCCTATTTGACTTTAACATATAATATTGAATCTGTTCTGGAAGCCATCAAACATTCATACAAAACCGCCACAGCCTTTGGAATAGCTTGGCTATAAGCTTGTACAAGTAGCTTTATGATGGGATGTATTTTATCCTCAGTTGTTTTAATACTTTTGATATAATAATCCCTCATTTGTAGATATCTAAATAAGTCCTGATTCGTAAGATCATGTGTATTCTTTAGTTCTTGATAGCTTTTCATTTCACCTCTTTTAATAGTTGTACATATAGCTGTAATTCCTTTTTCTGCCCAATATTTTAATCTAACATCATATTTTCCTGGTGCAAATTTGTCATCATATGCAATCCATTTTAATAGTCCAATTTCCTTCCCTATTTTTAATTGTTTCACTGTGGAATACCACATATCTAAAGTAAAGGATATCACTGGGTTAAAATTATGCTCATCTTTAATATAAGTGGGGATTTCTGTTTCACCAATACTTATTTGAATCGGCCATTTGGATTTAAATAAGGAAATACGTAAGAACCTTTGATTGGATAATTACTGCAGTAATTAATGTGTTTCAGCTGGCAACAATTCTTTTAACCCTAACTGATGCAGTGAGTAGTTTCTCATTTCTTAAACAGCCATGTACAGATGTATCCTGTAGTCATGGAAAAGATGTTACTGTCTCAGAAGGGTCAAATTATTGGCCTGCATGAAGTAAAGAAAACAGCTAAGGAGATTGCTGAAACGACTGGAACGGGGTTAAGAACTGTCCAATGCATTATTAATACCCTGAAGGATAGTGGTGAACTGTCAACTTCGTAGAAGAAATGTGGTTAGAAAAAGATCCTGACTGATCGTGATCAGAGATCACTTAATTGCTTGGTGAAGGCAAATCATTAAAAAAAAATCAACAGTGGAATCTCAGAGTTATGTTTAATATTGAAGAGCATTTCCATACTCACAATGTAATGAGAGCTCACAGGATTGGACTAAACAGCTGTGTGGCCATAAGAAAACCACTTGTTAGTGAAACTAATCAGGAGAAAAGCCTTCAATTTGCTTAGGAGCATAAAGATTGGATTCTGGAGCAATGGAAAAAGGTCATGTGTTTTGATAAGTCCAGATTTACCCTGTTCCTGAGTGATGGGTGTGTCAGGGTAAGAAGGGAAGCACATGAAGTGATGCATCCATCATGAATAGTGGCCACTGTACAAGCTTCTGGAGGCAGTATGATGATATCTAGTAGATTCAGTTGGTCAGATCGAGGCTCAGCAATGTTATGGGGCAATAAAATGAAGTCAGCTAATGACCTGAACGTACTGAATGACCACGTTATCACGTCAATGAATTTTTTCTTCCCTGATGGCATGGGCATAAAATTAGGGCTCAGATTGTGAAAGAGTGGTTCAGTAAGCATGAGGAATCATTTTCACACATGAATTGGCCACCACAGAATCCTGACCTTAACCCCACTGAGAATCTTTGGGATGTGCTGGGGAAGACTTTACAGAGTTGTTCGACTTTCCCATCCTCAACACAAGATCCATCCATTATCTGTAGCCGCTTATCCTGTTCTACAGGGTTGCGGGCAGGCTGGAGCCTATCCCAGCTGACTTTGGGCGAGAGGCAGGGTACACCCTGGACAAGTCGCCAGGTTATCGCAGGGCTGACACAGAGACAAACAACCATTCACACTCACACCTACACAGGGAGAACATGCAAACTCCACACAGAAAGGCCCTCGTTGGCCGCTGGGCTCGAACCCAGGACTTTCTTGCTGTGAGGCGACAGTGCTAACCCCTACACCACCGTGCCGCCCTCTGAACACAAGATCTCAGTGAAAAATTACTACAACTCTGGAGTAAAATAAATGTTGTGACAATGTTTATCCAAAAAATGCCACAGCGAATGCATGCGGTAATCAAAGCTAAAGGGTGCAACCAACTTTTTTTTCCTTTTTTTTCAGAGCAGTGTATAACAGACTTTAGCTAGCAGACTATTACTTAGTGCTGCTCAATTCTTAAAACAACAAAAAGTAATCTAGAAATACAATATGCTGTCAGTTGTGAGGTCGTGTTCTGGCATCTACGCAGACCGTTAACTATGCTATTTAACTGCAAGTATGTTTGTTTGTTTTTCAAACATTTTGGCTGAACAATCTATACATTGTCTATTCAATATGTTATGTCCTGTTTTGTGGGGACGTTTTTCACTTCCACCAATCAAACCCTGACTGCTGACGTAATTACCCACAAACCTTTTACTCAGATTTAGCTGAGTTCACCAGGTGAGGTAATGCTGATTAATTTCATATCTTCTTGTATAATACAACATATGAGATATTAATAATATTCCACAACAGTTCTACATGAATAATAGGATTGTTGTAGTATTAGTATAGGTAATCGTATAGGGCCGAGTAAAATTAAGGATCAATTTCACTCGTGATTTCAAAGTTTTGAAATTGCCATCGTCCCGTCGCGACTTGCGCAATTTTCAAAACTTCGAAATCACAAGTGAAATTGATCCTTAATTTTACGAGGAACCATATGATTACTTGTTTATAATATACAGGGTAGGCGGCACGGTGGCGTAGTGGTTAGTGCTGTTGCCTCACAGCAAGAAGGTATGGGTTCGAGCCCCGTGGCCGGCGAGGGCCTTTCTGTGTGGAGTTTGCATGTTCTCCCCGTGTCCGCGTGGGTTTCCTCAGGGTGCTCCGGTTTCCCCCACAGTCCAAAGACATGCAGGTTAGGTTAACTGGCGACTCTAAATTGACCGTAGGTGTGAATGTGAGTGTGAATGGTTGTCTCTGTATCAGCCCTGTGATGACCTGGCGACTTGTCCAGGGTGTACCCCGCCTTTCGCCCGTAGTCAGCTGGGATAGGCTCCAGCTTGCCTGCGACCCTGTAGAACAGGATAAAGCGGCTAGAGATGATGAGATGAGATGAGATGAGAATATACAGGGCCAAATTCATACTTCGGAAACCATTCAAGTTCACAACATTTGTCATTCACGTTTTCTGAACCAATCAGGGCGCAAGACTATCTTGCACGTTTGAATCAGTTTCTAAAGCGTCTTTCATCATGACACGGCGACACGACACGAGGATTTTCAAAGTGGTTTACAAAATTTTATTGGAACTTCTTTACAAAAGCCTGCATTACTTTAAGAGAGTCTGGTTCGTAGTTTTCCCCATTTTCTTTCCTCACTTCTGCATAAAACTGCGATAGCACCTTGTCTGACTCACAGCATTCATATGCCACTAGAGAGTCGTTTATTTGTCTTTCTGCGGCCCATTTCTTAAACACGGAAAGCCAGAAATTCATACTTTTTTTGGTATTTTCATTTTTGCTTGCAGCTTTCAACTGGTTTATCATTTCTTCGTCAAATATAGCGAAACACGGCATTGCTGAGTCAGTAGAGTCAGCCATTTTGTTGACAAAATTTGCTAATTTTTGTAACCGTTACCAAGCAACGAACTAGCCAATAGCATTTCAGAAACACACTCCGTGTTAAGGAAAAAAGCCCTCCTTGATTGACCAATCAGAATTGAGTAATTTGGCCCTATGTATCATAATTACTTTAATAATATCGTCAGATGTATTATCTTTTTTCTGTATCCTGCTATGGGATGTCTGCAGTCTTGCCTCAGCCTTTTACAATTCACTTCGACGTATTAATTAATATTCATGATTTTGCTTTGGGCTTCATAAAATTCTACCTTTCCCGTATCAAACCAAGTAAATAAAATATATTTAATAATAATAAAAAAAAGTAATATACTTTTAAATCCTCAATAGACAACAATAACGCCCTCTTTCTGACCTGCAAAGTCATTGTTTATGACGGGACATGGCCGCGCATGCGCGGTTTAAAGACTTCCGGAACATGGATGATGTGGAACTAATAACGGATCACTGGAAAAGTTTAATTTAATGTTGATGAGTGGTGCTGATCTTCTGCAGAAAGTGTCGTAATAAGGACTATATGAAGAATATTGGTCGTGAAACGGGCTGCGGAGTTTCCTGAGAGGTTGTTTAATATCTGATGTAATATGGCAACAGCAATAACAACACAGAGTGCTTTTATACGAATCATCACAAGGCTCCGAGACAGGGGACGGCCTGGAAAGTTGTCGTCTCTGGGGTTTGGACGGAGTTTATCCGCCGCATGTTTACAGAAGCCAAGTAAAGAAAACACGCCAGTCCTCGGAGCTCCAGGAAGCCGGGAAGGCGGCGGTGGAGGCGGCTCAGGTCGGACGTGTCTCCTCAGAGCCGCGGTGTTCGGACTGGGGCTGAGCGGAGCTGCTTTATACGGGGTTAAAGACAAGCGCGATAAAGACACAAGATCCGCCACAAACCCTGTCCTCCGCCACCTCATACCCACAGCCTACTGCGCTTCCCCGTACAAAGACGACAGTCCGCGGTATAAGTACAACTTTATTGCGGATGTAGTGGAGAAGTCAGCGCCGGCTGTAGTTTACATTGAGATATTAGGACGGTGAGTTTAATTCTACCCATACGAAAAAGAACAGTAAAGAACTTAAGAGTTTACCACTGTCTTAGTAGTAAATCCTTATAAATATAAGGATAAATCCTTATAAGGATTTATAAATAAATATATATGCCATGTATGATTTACTCCTGAAAGTGGCCCATTTTGCATTTTCCTCATACCAATTTTTTATGAAAATCTAGTAGGGGAGAGCGGGGTAAGATGAGCCACTTTTTACATTTTTCATCATAACTACATGTTAAAGCCATTTTTGCTTCCAGTCTACACACCATACCAAATTTCAAAGTGTACTGTTACTGTCTGAGCAAAAAATAATTGATAAGCTCTTATGCTTAGAGTGATATTACCTCTTGAAAAAAAAAATGTCAAGTGGCTCAACTTACCCCATGCACGGGGTAAGATGAGCCACTGTGTGGGGTAAATTGAGCCAACACAAAACATGTTAGGTTAACAAAGTAAACAACTTTTATTATTAGAAATGCAATCAGTGAATCAAGTCAAGTCAATCAAGTGGGGGATAGGGCCGTTGCATAGAGAAGGGGAGATGAAGAGAGAGGTGATAGAACGAGATGGGATAGGGAGGGATAGATAGATGGATAGAGAGAGAGAGATATGCATAGATAGATAGAAAGAGGGATGGTTAGAGAGGGAATGAGAGATGTACTATATTATAGAAATTACTAAAACAGTAGAACAGTGCCAAAAAATCTTATTTCTTTCAGTAGGTTAAAACATGCAGCAATCATTCCATCCATAATCATTTCATCATTATTCAATGTTCCAAGCGTTCAAATTGCAAGGGAACACCATTTGCCTCTCCCTCCGTGCTGTCCCCCCAACAGTAAAGGGGCGGGGCAATTTTTTCACAATATCCTGTCTTGACAGGACAGCCTCATCTTTCTCTTTGAAGACAAAGGTTGGCTTTCTTGCAGAGCCATGGCATGACCGGCTTCTTTTGAGAAATCTTGCCTCTATTTCGAAGACATCCAATTTGATTATCTGGCCAATGAAGAAATGCACTTTCTTCTTCCCCGTGAATTTTGCCACAACATAATCCCCCACATCTAACAACTGGTCTTCCTCATCTGATGTCATATATATATATGTTGTTGTCATATATGACCAGTAAATGTGAAAACTTAAGTGTCATCCATATTGGGTAAGCTCAGCCACCAATGGGGTAAGTTGAGCCAGTGGCTCAACTTGCCCCACATCTAATGGCTCATCTTACCCCGTGGCCACCATTTTGTAGAAAAATGCTAATAAAGGGGATTAGGCTAATCAAAATTATTTTTATTAGCATTCATATCATAGCTTAGAAAGCCACTAACTTAACCCTAATGTGTCTAAATATTATTCTACTTTTGTCTTCTCTAAATCATCTTCACTGTGGACAAACATGGAATTGACTTAGAAAGCACAAAAACACATTTTTATAAATATCTCCCTCACCTAGTTTGACATGTGGTGCTCCTCTCCACAAGTGTAAGTAAATGGTCCCGCCCCCCTTTGAATGTGGTCACATGGTCACATTTGTGTACTGTTTCTTAGAAACAGGGGGTGGCTCATCTTACCCCCTGGCTCATCTTACCCCGCTCTCCCCTATGTATGACGTGAACATTGTGCATGGTTTTTACAGATAATGTGTATGATGAATTACACCGTCTTTGTATGCTTCATGTAATGTTTGTAGTTTTAAATTATATTTTACAGTTTAAAATGGATATGCCTTTTATATGTAAATCCACACAAACATATACGTTTTTGTTTGAATTGTGGATGTATCGTAAAGGTATTCTATGATGGCTCTCTGTTTTTTATATGTCAACATTACATTGACAGTAATTGGTTGACATTTTAAAAACATAGATCAACCTGAACAATTCGTACAAAAAAAAACTCTTCTATTTTTACATTTATAGTAATTGATCGACATATAAAAACATCTATAAACCTAAAGAAGTCATACAATAAACCTGTCTTTTTCAGTAGGTTGACATAAAAAACATAGAGAGCCATCATAGAATACCTTTACGATACATCCACAATTCAAACAAAAACGTATATGTTTGTGTGGATTTACATATAAAAGGCATATACATTTTAAACTGTAAAATATCATTTAAAACTACAAACATTACATGAAGCATACAAAGACGGTGTAATTCATCATACACATTATCTGTAAAAACCATGCACAATGTTCACTTCATACATACTAGATTTTCATAAAAAATTGGTATGAGGAAAATGCAAAATGGGCCACTTTCAGGAGTAAATCATACATGGCATATATATTTATTTATAAATCCTTATAAGGATTTATCCTTATATTTATAAGGATTTACTACTAAGACAGTGGTAAACTCTTACAAGTTCTTTACTGTTCTTTTACACGCCATTCATGAAGCTTTGACACACAGTTTTTAAAGTTACCCCAGTGTGCGTGTAGCACCGAGAGCAAACTGACCACTATTCTGAACACATGATCATTTTCATCTGGTGTAGTGGTTAGCGCTGTCGCCTCACAGCAAGAAGGTCCGGGTTCGAGCCCTGTGGCCGGCGAGGGCCTTTCTGTGTGGAGTTTGCACGTTCTCCCCGTGTCCGCGTGGGTTTCCTCCGGGTGCTCCGGTTTCCCCCACAGTCCAAAGACATGCAGGTTAGGTTAACTGGTGACTCTAAATTGACCGTAGGTGTGAATGTGAGTGTGAATGGTTGTCTGTGTCTATGTGTCAGCCCTGTGATGACCTGGCGACTTGTCCAGGGTGTACCCCGCCTTTCGCCCGTAGTCAGCTGGGATAGGCTCCAGCTTGCCTGCGACCCTGTAGAACAGATGGTGGTGTTGTGATTAGCGCTGTCGCCTCACAGCAAGAAGGTCCGGGTTCGAGCCCAGTGGCCGGCGAAGGCCTTTCTGTGTGGAGTTTGCATGTTCTCCCCGTGTCCGCGTGGGTTTCCTCTGGATGCTCCGGTTTCCCCCACGGTCCAAAGACATGCAGGTTAGGTTAACTGGTGACTCTAAATTGACCGTAGGTCTGAGTGTGAGTGTGTTTGTCTCTGTGTTAGCCCTGCAATGACCTGGCGACTTGTCCAGGGTGTACCCCACCTTTCGCCTGTAGTCAGCTGGGATAGACTCCAGCTTGCCTGCGACCCTGTACGGGATAAGCAGCTAGAGATAATGGATGGATGGGTGGTGTTGTGGTTAGCACTGTTGCCTCACAGCAAGAAGGTTTTGTGTTCGAGCCCAGCGGCCGACGGGGGCCTTTCTGTGTAGAGTTTGCATGTTCTCCCCGTGTCTGTGTGGGTTTCCCCTGGGGTGCTTCCCCTACAATTTAAAAAAAAAAAAAAAAAAGACATGCAGTTAGGTTAACACGGGGTGGCCTTGGGTTGAAGTGCCCTTGAGCAAGGCACCTAACCCCCAACTGCTCCTTAGGCCCCGTAGCATGTCTGCTCACTGTTCTGGGTATATGCATGTGTTCACTGCTTCAGATGGGTTAAATGCAGAGGACATATTTGAATGTGCATGTGACAAAGGCTTCGTCTTCTACTACTAAACTTACGTGGACATAATGAGGCAAATTTAAGCTCGTGTATTTAGCAGGGCTGTGAAAAATCCGCGGAATTCCGCGAATTTGGCCGCCAAAAATATCATTTTAGTAAATCATCTAATTTTGCAATAAAAATTGGGGGGGGGTAGGTTTCTTTTGCGACAATGACAGACCGGTTTACGGCATTTGCGCCATGCTTACAAACCACGGCGCGAATCTTGTGCTCTTTTCGTTTTACCATTGTGCTCTTTAAACACGCTTTCGATATCAACGGTTTTGAAAAGGAGAATTTTGCGGTATGTCCGTGTCACGGAGGGACATCGTTCAGAGGGAGGACGGTGAGACCGACGATGTCAAAAACATTTGACAAGGAAAACGGCATCAAAAATCCATGGAATTGGCGATGGCTGGAGTTTAAAGCCGGTAGTGAATGAGCACATCTCATCTCATCATCTCTAGCCGCTTTATCCTGTTCTACAGGGTCGCAGGCAAGCTGGAGCCTATCCCAGCTGACTACGGGCGAGAGGCGGGGTACACCCTGGACAAGTCGCCAGGTCATCACAGGGCTGACACATAGACACAGACAACCATTCACACTCACATTCACACCTACGCTCAATTTAGAGTCACCAGTTAACCTAACCTGCATGTCTTTGGACTGTGGAGGAAACCGGAACACCCGGAGGAAACCCACACGGACACGGGGAGAACATGCAAACTCCACACAGAAAGGCCCTCGCCGGCCACGGGGCTCGAACCCAGGACCTTCTTGCTGTGAGGCGACAGCGCTAACCACTACACCGCCGTGCCACCCATCATATGAAGTTACTATTATATTTGTAACTATGCGATTTTGAACCCTTTATATCATTTTTACAATAAGTCACAAGACACAAGCGACACATGTCCTATACATCATCTACTTCAAAATTACAGTTATTGCATTTTCAGTTTATTAAACTTTGGCGATCTCACTGTATGAATAGATACCTGTTTATTTAAAGGGGCCAACTAGCTCATTCAGAAAATGTTTCAACTCCCTACATCTGCAGTACACTTTAGTTGAAAATAAGACCCCTTTTATGTTCATTTCATCTACTTATACCTTGAATATCTGTTGGCACTTATAAGGCCAACTTATAATTTTCACCATTACCGTTATCCATTTTTATGAACTTTCCGTTATCCATTACCGTTATCCATTTTTATGAACTTTCCGTTATCCATTTATATGAACTTTCCGTTATCCATTTTATGAACTTTCGCTGCCGGGTGCAAATGTTAGCAACATCAGCATAGTGGCAGGTCCGAGCCTAGCTGTGCTGCTGACTGACTAAACTTTCTGAACTAGAAAGACACCAAGAAAACTCACTTATTCTGTTGAACGCTATCTTCCGTCAATATCATCCACATCATTCCTGTTGTATTTTATAACGTGTCTAACAGTGTTCATTAAGTTCATTCAGTTGCTAGCGTTGCCTGCAGACCAGGCGATGACACTTTGGATCCTGAAGGTCCCGGAGACGTTATGTCTGGGCTTTCAGTTTCTTCCCTGCGGTCGGTCCGCTTCAACCACTTAAGCATTTTTGTTCTGGCAAGAGTCGGCGCAGCGTGTGCGGTAGCAATTCCATTCCAAGTCCATATAATGCGGACTCCGGCCGAAGATTCTAGAACAGAATGCGCTGCTCTGTAGCCTACGGATGCAGGTGCATCGAAAGTGTAGCTACTATGTATTTTTTGCTGTTAACGTTTTAAAATTAAAATTGACAAATTAGGTGAATGTCTACGTATGTGTTACGGCTTTGTAAATAATATTAATGTAGAACTTTTTTTCTAGATCTGTTTTTTTCCATTGTCCCAGGATTGTCCCAGATATGATAATTTTGTGTCCCGATGACATTTTTTATGGTCCCCGGGACATCGGGACACCATTAGTTCCGAGCGCTGCCTGTGGGCCCCAGGCCCCCGGCTCCTGGGGGGCTGCTCCCCCCAGACCCCCTGCTAAAATTGTTTCCTCAGATTTTGTCATTTCTATTTCACAGCCCTGATTTAGTGTTTACTAAATCATTAGCTTATCTACACTATATGTCAAAGTATGTGCATGCCTGACCATCACACCTATACAGTGTATGGGCTTTCCTCAAACTCTTGTCACAAAGCTGGAAGCACACAATTGTTCTTGTCCACTGTAGATTTAATATTTCCTTTCACTGGAAATAAGAGGCCCAGACATGTTCTAGTATGATAATGCCCCGTGCACAAATACGTGGTTTGCCAAGGTTGGAGTGAACTCATGTGTCCTGCACCTCAACCCCACTGAAGACCTTTGGGATGAACAGGAATGCTGTACGCCCTTTTCCCAACATCAGTGCCTGAGCTCACAAATGTTCCTGTGGCTGAATGAGCACAAATCCCCACAGTCATGCTCGAAACTCTAGTGGAAAGCCTTCCCAGAAGAGTGGAGTTATTATAACAGCAAAGGGGGACTTGATCTGGAATGGGATGTTCAACAAGCGCATATGACTGTGATGGTCAGACTTTACCAACTTTTGGCCATATAGTGTACACCAATCAGCCATAGCCTAGCCATTTTCAGCAGTTCGTGCTCCTGTAGCGCTTCTGTGGAATTGGACCATCTGGGCTAGCCTTCGACCCCCACGTCCCTATCCCTGGTTCACCGGTGTCCTTCTTTGGCCCACTTTTGGTAGGTAGTAACCACTGCATACCGGGAACACCCCACATTTTGGAGATGCTCAGACCCAGTCATCTAGCCATCACAATTTGGCCCTTGTCAAAGTTGCTCAGATCCTTACACTTGCCCATTTTTCCTGCTTCCAACACATCAACTTTGAGAACTGTCTGTTCTCTTGCTGCCTAATATATTCCACCCCTTGACAGGTACCATTGTAATGAGATAATGAATGTTATTCACTTAACCTGCCAGTGGTCATAATGTTATGACTGATCGGTGTATACAGCAATTGATTTCTTAACTTAAACTTTTCTAAACTTAACAGAACCTGGTTTTAGAGTATTAATAACACTATAGTGCACAACACCAGTCATAAGCATATGGTAAAATTACAATATTATAAGATCTCTGTGAATCCCAATATACAAAATATCTTGTTTGGTCTAAGTTGCAATTATTTATCATCTTGTCCTATATGTATACAAAAGTTTGCACTCAACTGAATAATTTCATTCTGTTATAAGTGTAAGGGTTAAAAAGCCGTGTTTACATCATTGAGAATTGATAGATTTGCATTCAGTCAGATTAAATAGCCTTCCTGTCTAAGCCTGAGCACACAGTGGTGGCCTCAGCAATGCTGCCCCACTTTGTTTATTAAATCTCGTCTCATCATCTCTAGCCGCTTTATCCTGTTCTACAGGGTCACAGGCAAGCTGGAGCCTATCCCAGCTGACTACGGGCGAAAGGCGGGGTACATCCTGGACAAGTCGCCAGGTCATCACAGGGCTGACACATAGACACAGACAACCATTCACACTCACATTCACACCTACGGTCAATTTAGAGTCACCAGTTAACCTAACCTGCATGTCTTTGGACTGTGGGGGAAACCGGAGCACCCGGAGGAACCCCACGCGGACACGGGGAGAACATGCAAACTCCACACAGAAAGGCCCTCGCCGGCCACGGGGCTCGAACCTGGACCTTCTTGCTGTGAGGCGACAGCGCTAACCACTACACCACCGTGCCACCCAGAATTTTGAGTTCTGTGAGATGTAAATAAAACAGTGATTGTGTCTGGTTTCGTTATCGTTTGACTCGTTGTGCAAACTTTATAATCGGTATTTTTAAAAAATAATTTGAATGATAAAACAATGATTGAACTCTGTTTTCACAAAATATCCTGATTTGTTGGTGTCTGCCTAATTGCTCGCTTGCCACTAACAAATCAGGCTGTGTTTGTTCAGCATCGTCCAATAATTGCTTAGTACTTTGCAGAATTCTGTAGATAAAACCATTCTGGGCATCATTTCTTAACAGGCATCCATTCTCTGGCCGTGAGATCCCGATCTCCAATGGTTCTGGCTTCATAATCAGTACTGATGGCCTCATAGTGACCAATGCCCATGTGGTAGCCAACAAGCGTGGGGTTCGTGTCAAACTGGCCAACGGAGACGTGTACAATGCCACTGTACAAGATGTGGACCAGGCCGCAGACATTGCAACAATTAAAATCAGTGCCAAGGTAACACTGATGATACACAGGAATAGAGATCACGTGTGCTTGGTTACAGCTCACACTTTGTTTGTTATCCTCATTGGCTTTGTCACTGATATTTGATTCTTCTGCGGTTGTTTTCAGCATCCCTTGCCCACGTTGCGTCTTGGGAAGTCGTTAGATGTACGTCAGGGGGAGTTTGTGGTTGCTATGGGGAGCCCCTTTGCGTTGAGGAACACCATCACATCTGGAATAGTTAGTTCAGTTCAAAGAGGCAGCAAAGAACTGGGCTTGGCTAATGGCAACATGGACTACATACAGACCGATGCTGCCATAGATGTGAGTGTGCACCAAGTTGTTCACTTTAGATTACGTGTTTGTATCAGACTTTAAATGTGTAAAAACAAAGTGGTTAAAGCTTCTGATTTATCGACTGCTTTATACCTTTACAGTTTGGGAATTCAGGTGGTCCACTTATTAATTTGGTGAGTATTTTTTTTTTGTTATGGAAAAAAGACCTACCTAAAAACGGTGTATATAAACAGCCTGTAAATTTATAACAGGAATTAAAGCAACGTTTCACAAATTCAGTATTCAAACACTTTTTTTTTTTTAAACTCTCAGGATGGTGAGGTCATTGGTATTAATACCATGAAGGTGACTGCTGGGATTTCCTTTGCCATTCCCTCTGACAGACTTAATCTTTTCCTTCAGTGTGCTGCTGATAAAAAGGGTAATATGGATCATTGTCCTTATTCTTTTACATCATTTGTTTTTCTGCTTCTGGATCTCTCATTGCTCTCTGATTGCTTACAGGTTCCTGGTTCAGCAAGTCTGAAAGCAAACGCCGCTACATAGGAGTGATGATGTTAACGCTCACCCCCAGGTACCTGACCCATCAGTGCTCACTAACTAAAAAATACACAGCTGCAGTTTATCAGAGCTGCAGTCATTCTTGATGTTTTCTTACCCTTTAGTATAATCGCAGAGTTGAAGATGCGTGATCCTTCGTTCCCTGATGTAGCACATGGAATCCTCATCCATCGTGTCATCACTGGCTCTCCAGCCAACAGGTTAGCAGATTAATATGGTGCCACTGATTATATACAGCTTACAAATTTGACAGACCATGTCAAATTCATTCCTGTTTGTAAACACTTCAGTGCCTTGTCTGAGTAAAGTTTACTCTCATTTCCTCCCTCATTAAACATCCTTCTACGTTTATTTTGTTCAGGATAATTTGACCGCACACGACTCAGAAATAAAATGAGCCCTTGCAAACTGCCATTGATGCTCATACATGACTGAGTGATATGTATATATTTTAGACTTTAGTTTACAACCCTGATTCCAAAAAAGTTGGGACAAAGTACAAATTGTAAATAAAAACGGAATGCAATGATGTGGAAGTTTCAAAATTCCATATTTTATTCTGAATAGAACATAGATGACATATCAAATGTTTAAACTGAGAAAATGTATCATTTAAAGAGAAAAATTAGGTGATTTTAAATTTCATGACAACAACACATCTCAAAAAAGTTGGGACAAGGCCATGTTTACCACTGTGAGACATCCCCTTTTCTCTTTACAACAGTCTGTAAACGTCTGGGGACTGAGGAGACAAGTTGCTCAAGTTTAGGGAGAGGAATGTTAACCCATTCTTGTCTAATGTAGGATTCTAGTTGTTCAACTGTCTTGGGTCTTTTTTGTCGTATCTTCCGTTTTATGATGTGCCAAATGTTTTCTATGGGTGAAAGATCTGGACTGCAGCCTGGCCAGTTCAGTACCCGGACCCTTCTTCTACGCAGCCATGATGCTGTAATTGATGCAGTATGTGGTTTGGCGTTGTCATGTTGGAAAATGCAAGGTCTTCCCTGAAAGAGACGTCGTCTGGATGGGAGCATATGTTGCTCTAGAACCTGGATATACCTTTCAGCATTGATGGTGTCTTTCCAGATGTGTAAGCTGCCCATGCCACACGCACTAATGCAACCCCATACCATCAGAGATGCAGGCTTCTGAACTGAGCGCTGATGACAACTTGGGTCGTCCTTCTCCTCTTTAGTCCGAATGACACGGCGTCCCTGATTTCCATAAAGAACTTCACATTTTTGATTCGTCTGACCACAGAACAGTTTTCCACTTTGCCACAGTCCATTTTAAATGAGCCTTGACCCAGAGAAGACGTCTGCGCTTCTGGATCATGTTTAGATACGGCTTCTTCTTTGAACTATAGAGTTTTAGCTGGCAACGGCGGATGGCACAGTGAATTGTGTTCACAGATAATGTTCTCTGGAAATATTCCTGAGCCCATTTTGTGATTTCCAATACAGAAGCATGCCTGTATGTGATGCAGTGCCGTCTAAGGGCCTGAAGATCACGGGCACCCAGTATGGTTTTCCGGCCTTGACCCTTACGCACAGAGATTCTTCCAGATTCTCTGAATCTTTTGATGATATTATGCACTGTAGATGATGATATGTTCAAACTCTTTGCAATTTTACACTGTCGAACTCCTTTCTGATATCGCTCCACTATTTGTCGGTGCAGAATTAGGGGGATTGGTGATCCTCTTCCCATCTTTACTTCTGAGAGCTGCTGCCACTCCAAGATGGTCTTTTTATACCCAGTCATGTTAATGACCTATTGCCAATTAACCTAATGAGTTGCAATTTGGTCCTCCAGCTGTTCCTTTTTTGTACCTTTAACTTTTCCAGCCTCTTATTGCCCCGTCCCAACTTTTTTGAGATGTGTTGCTGTCATGAAATTTCAAATGAGCCAATATTTGGCATGAAATTTCAAAATGTCTCACTTTCGACATTTGATATGTTGTCTATGTTCTATTGTGAATACAATATCAGTTTTTGAGATTTGTAAATTATTGCATTCCGTTTTTATTTACAATTTGTACTTTGTCCCAACTTTTTTGGAATCGGGGTTGTATAATCAGCATAATCTATCACAATTTTAAATCTGGAACAATTTTCTTTTTTTCCTCCTAATAGCGGAGCTCCGTACTTAAAAGAATATGGCAACCTGATTTTTCATGGCTTTTGCAACCTTACAACGTCTCTGCGTACGTACGAACAAATAACGTACGTGTACCACTACAGGGAATCCAATCGTAAGTGCAAGGCAACGTGTCTCAAAGACTTGACCACCGCACAATGAAATTTGTATCTTTATTTACATGAGATAGAGGGGTTTTTAATCCAGCGCTTATTTTTAATTTGCTTTTTAAAAAATAACTTATGATTATTTACTAACACTGTAGCAGCTCTTTGCTTTAAGAACAGCAGCAGAGAGTCTCTGATGGGTGCATGTGCATTTTTTTCCTCTTGAACACGAGTATCGCATCGAACACCATACACTGTACACCGAGCACTGTGAAAACTAAAGAAAATCAAACTAAAATAATTATGGAAACATGGTTGTATACAAATACACAGTTTTGCAGAGTAATGTTTACAGACTGTGCTCTGAACGTTACACGATTTGCTCCGTTCAACCAAATGTGCAAACCTCTACAAGTTAGCCAGATATGTACCGTTAGCTTCTGCGCTCAAAGTCTCATGCTAAACGACAGTTCAGCCAAAGCAGTGAACACAAAAACACCCACACTCAATAAACAGCACACACAAACTTTACATTGTGCATGAATGACAGACAGGAAAGCTTTATAACATACTGTGCTAAAGCTGTGACAGAGGAACATGGTGAATATAAACATAGCATCGAGAGTCTGGAGCAGAACAAAAATGCAGCTTCCTGGGCTGACGGCTCTGCCCGGAACATGAATCACAAGTGACCGCTCTGGCCACCACTTATAAACACGTTTTACACTCATCGGGAGCTCCGCTTTAAGGCAGTGCCTAAATATTGTGTGTACAGAATGCTGTTTTGTGTGTACAGAATGCTATTGTACAGCCTTATATTTTGTCAGTACCAGTCTATATTCATACTTGGTTTACACGAGAATGGAAAATATTAATTTAAATAAACAAAACATTTCTAACTCCATATAAAACAACTTTGAACAGCACTTCAAAGACCATAAAATGAATTTTCTCTTTGTAAATGGATGTCGGGGTTTATGCAAATGAAACATAATTCAAAAACATAGTCTAGCAACAGAAAACTCAAGAACTCTTACAAAGTAAGAGTTGCATGTAAATACTTGTGTGTATTTGTGCATTAACACCCTTCATTTGGCGGTGTTATAAGCGCAGTGTTACACCATTCTGCTCATAGCCTGTTGGCAGCAGCACAAGGCATAAAATCATGCAGATACAGACCAAGAGCTTCAGTTAACGTTCACATCAAAGGTCAGAATGGGGAAAAATCATGATCTCTGTGACTAAGTGTGGCACGGATGTTGGTACCAGAAGGGCAGGTTTGAGTATTTCAGAAACTGCTGATCTCCAGGGGTTTTCACACACAACACGCAACAGTTTACATAGAATGGTGCGGAAAGCAAAAAGCATCCTATGAGCGGAGGGTCTTCAGGCTGAAACACCTTGTCTTCTGCTGTTGTAGTCCATCCACCTCAAGGTTCAATGTTTTGTGCACGCTGACATGGTTTTCTGCTCACCATGGCTGTAAAGAGCGATTATACAGTGGTGCTTGAAAGTTTGTGAACCCTTTAGAATTTTCTATATTTCTGCATAAATATGACCTAAAACATCATCAGATTTTCACACAAGTCCTAAAAGTAGATAAAGAGAACCCAGTTAAACAAATGAGACAAAAATATTATACTTGGTCATTTATTTATTGAGGAAAATGATCCAATATTACAGATCTGTGAGTGGCAAAAGTATGTGAACCTCTAGGATTAGCAGTTAATTTGAAGGTGAAATTAGAGTCAGGTATTTTCAGTCAATGGGATGACAATCAGGTGTGAGTGGGCACCCTGTTTTATTTAAAGAACAGGGATCTATCAAAGTCTGATCTTCACAACACGTTTGTGGAAGTGTATCATGGCACGAACAAAGGAGATTTCTGAGGACCTCAGAAAAAGCATTGTTGATGCTCATCAGGCTGGAAAAGGTTACAAAACCATCTCTAAAGAGTTTGGACTCCTGGTTGGGGCGTTGTGGCGTAGGTAGATAAGGCGCCATACCATAAATCCGGGGACCCGGGTTTGATTCCAACCCGAGGTCATTTCCCAATCCCTCCCTGTCTCTCTCTCTCCCGCTCATTTCCTGTCTCTACACTGTCCTATCCAATAAAGGTGAAAAAAGCCCAAAAAATATCTTTAAAAAAAAAAAGAATTTGGACTCCACCAATCCACAGTCAGACAGATTGTGTACAAATGGAGGAAATTCAAGACCATTGTTACCCTCCCCAGGAGCAGTTGACCAACAAAGATCACTCCAAGAGCAAGGCGTGTAATAGTCAGTGAGGTCACAAAGGACCCCAGGGTAACTTCTAAGCAACTGAAGGCCTCTCTCACATTGGCTAATGTTAATGTTCCTGAGTCCACCATCAGGAGAACACTGAACAACAATGGTGTGCATGGCAGGGCTGCAAGGAGAAAGCCACTGCTCTCCAAAAAGAACATTGCTGCTCATCTGCAGTTTGCTAAAGATCATGTGGACAAGCCAGAAGGCTATTGGAAAAATGTTTTGTGGACAGATAAGATCAAAATAGAACTCATCTCATCTCCTCTGGCTGCTTTATCCTGTTCTACAGGGTTGCAGGCAAGCTGGAGCCTATCCCAGCTGACTGTGGGCAAAAGGCGGGGTACACCCTGGACAAGTCGCCAGGTCATCACAGGGCTGACACATAGACATAGACAACCATTCACACTCACATTCACACCTACGCTCAATTTAGAGTCACCAGTTAACCTAACCTGCATGTCTTTGGACTGTGGGGGAAACCCACGCGGACAACATGCAAACTCTGCACAGAAAAGGCCCTCACTGGCCACAGGGCTCGAACCCGGACCTTCTTACTGTGAGGTGACAGCGCTAACCACTACACCACCGTGCCACCCCCAAATAGAACTTTTTAGTTTAAATGTTTGTTTAAATGCATGTTTGGAAAAAGAAACACACTGCATTCCAGCATAAGAACCTTATCCCATCTGTGAAACATGGTGGTGGTAGTATCATTATTTGGGCCTGTTTTGCTGCATCTGGGCCAGGACGGCTTGCCATCATTGATGGAACAATGAATTCTGAATTATACCAGCAAATTCTAAAGGAAAATGCCAGGACATCTGTCCATGAACTGAATCTCAAGAGAAGGTGGATCATGCAGCAAGACAGCGACCCTAAGCACACAAGTCGTTTTACTAAAGAATGGTTAAAGAAAAATAAAGTTAATGTTTTGGAAGGCCAAGTCAAAGTCCTGACCTTAATCCAATCGAAATGTTGTGGAAGAACCTGAAGCGAGCAGTTCATGTGAAGAAACCCACCAACATCCCAGAGTTGAAGCTGTTCTGTACGGAGGAATGGGCTAAAATTCCTCCAAGCCGGTGTGCAGGACTGATCAACAGTTACCGCAAACGTTTAGTTGCAGTTATTGCTGCACAATGGGGTCACACCAGAGACTGAAAGCAAAGGATCACATACTTTTGCCACTCACAGATATGTAATATTGGATCATTTTCCTCAATAAATAAATGACCAAGTATAATATTTTTGTGTCATTTGTTTAACTGGGTTCTCTTTATCTACTTTTAGGACTTGTGTGAAAATCTGATGATGTTTTGGGTCATATTTATGCAGAAATATAGGAAATTCTAAAGGGTTCACAAACTTTCAAGCACCACTGTAATACACCTTCCACAAACGTGTTGTGAAGATCAGACTTTGATAGATCCCTGTTCTTTAAATAAAACAGGGCGCCCACTCACACCTGATTTATCACTCCCCTCCAGGAAACACGCGACACAAGTTCTTCAGTTACTGATGGATGTGAACCTCTAGGACTGCTAATCCTAGAGGTTCACATACTTTTGTCACTTACAAATATATATAATATTTTTGTCTCATTTGTTTAACTGGGCTCTCTATATCTACTTTTAGGACTTGTGTGAAAATCTGATGATGTTTTGGGTCATATTTATGCAGAAATATAGAAAATTCTAAAGGGTTCACAAACTTTCAAGCACCACTGTACTAAAGTATCAGTCATAGGTTTTTCTGTATTTTTGACTCTTTTCTTCATTGGAGAACAATATTGAAGACATCAAAACTATCAAATAACACATGGAACATGTATGGAATTATGTGGTAAACAAAAAAGTGTTAAGAAAACAATGTTTCATATTTTAGATTTTTCAAAGTAGCCCCCGTTTACCTTGATGACGCTTTACACACTATCGGCATTATCTTAACCGGCTTCATGAGGTAATCACCTGGAATGCTTTTCAATTAACAGGTGCCTCGTCAAAAGTTAATTAGTGCAATTTTTTTCCCTTCGTACTGCATTTTTGATCAAACAGTAAATAATAAAAATACAGTAAATAGCCCTGTTCCACAACTACAGTAATTCATATTATGTCAAGGACCGCTCAGCTGAGTAAAGAGAAATGATGTTCATCATTACTTTCAGATGAAGTGTCTGTTAATAAATAAAGAAAAACCATTGAATTAGGTGTGTCCAAATTTTTGACTGGTACTCTGCATCCTTCTTGGCATTTTGAACCAATCTGGCCATTTTCCTCTGAAGGTGTTTCAGCCCGTAGACCCTCTGCTCATGGAAGAAAACCTTTTATTCGTCACATGCACACTTCAAACACAGTGAAATTCATCCTCTGCATTTAACTCATCTGAAGCAGTGAACACATGTGCGCACACACACTCGGAGCAGTGGGCAGCCACACCAGAGCGCCCGGGGAGCAGTCAGGGGTCAGGTACCTTGCTCAAGGGCACCTCAGCCCAAGGCCGCCCCACATTAACCTAACTGCATGTCTTTGGATTGTGGGGGAAACCAGAGCACCCGGAGGAAACCCACGCAGACATGGGGAGAACATGCAAACTACAGGACGCGTTTTGTTTTTCTCAGTATTCTGTGTAAACTGTAGTGTGTTAAAATCGCAGGAGATTAGCGGTTTCTGAAATACTCAAATCAGCACTTCTGGTACCAACAACCATGCAGTGGTTAAAGTTATAGAGAGCACACTTTTTTTCTTCATTTCGATGTTTGATGTGAACATGAACTGAAGCTCCTGACATGTATCTGCATGATATTAATATTATTTTTTTGCATTATACTGTTGCCATATGATTGGTTGATTAGACCTCCATGAATATGCAGGTGTTCCTAATAAAGTGTATGGTGTGTGTAAATGTGAATAGAGGCAGTTTGTGGAATATGGATTATAAATGTGTTGTCACGTGACCTCACTTTGTGGCTTGTGTTTGTCAGAGCGGGAATGAAATCAGGTGACATTGTGGTGGACGTCAACGGGGTAAAGGTGAACACATCAGAAGAAATCTACAACGCGGTACGGACAAGCGACAGCATCAACATGGTGGTGCGCAGAGGTCAAGACCTCCTGATGCTACACATGACCCCTGAATTCACAGAATAACCTAATTCAGACTCAGTATTTTGCCTTGTGGAAAAATTGTAGAAGAGAAGTATTCAGAGGAAGTTTTGGTTTTTTTAAAGTCGGTGTTCTGAAAGGATGTCAGATGACTAGGCTTGAGTGTATGTTAGAAATATGTGAAAAAGTGATGTGATGGGGCAGATGTGCACATGTACAGTCCAAGTTTTAGACAGTGTTTTGGAATGACGGATAAAAAGGTGAGGCATTTAAAAGCATTGTGAACGAAGGCTTGGAGTTTACAAAGCTACTATTTTTGAACAGGCTTCCTTCTTTAAGTGACCTGGGAACAAAATTGGGGTGTGAGTGCGTTTTAATGTTCTGCACTTGTCTGAGAAAACTATGTCAACACATCAGTCCACAGTTCTTGTGTTGTATTGATTAAGCTTACAGCTGTTCAAAATATTGCCTGTTCTAAAAAAACGGCCCAGCTTACAGCTAGAAAGTTCAGCATGAAGACGAAGATGATTCATCTTCTTAACACTGATTTAGTCTGTCCCTGTATATGTGAAGAACTTGAGATTTAATTCCTTCCTGTCTTTGACCTACACTTGAACATTTTTCTTCCTTAAAATAGCAGTGAATGGCTACTTTTGAAATAGTGTTTGAGACGTTTTTCCACGAGTGCTCCTAATGCTCCTGTACATCAGGTTTCTTGTGCACACATTGGCGAACACTTTTATATAATTGACATAGCTTTGATTACAGTTGTGTTTGAAACAAAAAATAAACTATTTTAATGTTAATGAAGTGTCTTTTCTTGCACAGTCTACTCCGAGGAATATTTTCACAAAAGCAGCTTGTGTGAAATGTCAATCAGCAAAATTCCATAAATTAAACAATCTACTTAGGCACGTATAATTAAAAGTAAGAAAAAAAAAAACCCAATCTTGTATGGTTCCTTTAGTTTGAAGTATAAATAAGTTTTTGTTTAAAAAATATAACATGAATATGTAACAATTTTACAATACCCGCAGAAAAGTACATGATGTATATCATTTTAAACACAGAAATTGGCCTAAAAATATTTAATAAAACTTGGTTTAAAAAAAACAAACAAAAAACATTCATTACTTTGATAGGGTCAGTCTCAGTAAGGCACTCAATAAGAATGAAATTATGGGAAATATTTTCTAAGATACTGTTCGTTTATGTAATATTTTGATGAATAGGAAACTTGCATTCATATGAAATAAATCTGTTTCAGCTGAATTACTCCTGATATAAAAACATTATTCAAGTAGAAGACAACTGTCACAGTTTGATTTTTTTTTTTTGTGTGTGTAATATGCTATTAAAAAAATACTGTTCGGCAGTCAACACGTAGCACCATAAACTTAAACTATGCCTGTGGCGTGAATACACTCTGAATCACTAGATTTGGATATGTTCTGGTGATTTATTATATCTGAGAAACGAATGCCCAGGTTGTTACCTAAAAATGAGGTACATGTATGATAACTGAGTTATTATTGTTTTGATAAAGCACTACTTAACAAGCTCAGGATTTGAACCTTTGTGACTCTCAGCACTAATGACCTTGCCATCCTAACACCATGGATGTGATTACTGGGATTTCCTTTGGCATTCCTTCTGAAAGACCTTGCCTGTTCCTTGAGTGTGAACATGAAAAAAGTAAGAAAGATCCTTACTCTGTAACCTGGGTAATATACTGTATATGAGCTGGTCCAAATTAAAAGGTAAAACGTATGAGATGATCAGCTGATATGGATTAGGAGATCTCATTATTGAGCTGTCCTGGGTATTTCTCAAACTTCCTTTCTGCCTCCTCACTGAAAGCATCACCTGTCAAGACACAGAGACAAAACAGTCAGTTCAGCCAACTGTCAGCATTCTTTTCATGCTCACGCTGTACAAATACAGTACTGTGCAAAAGTCTTAGGCACATCCAGTGAAATGCTGTAGCGCAAAGATGCTGTCCAAAATAATGAAATTAAATGTTTCTACATAAAAAAAACCCCAAAGATCAGGAAGCAGTAATGCGTGAAAAAAAAGTCAGTGCTTGGTGTGATGACTTTGCTTTAAAAAAAAAAAAAAGGGCAATCTCCGGTACAGTTAGTGCAGTTTTATAAGGAAATGAGCTGTAGGTTTTTACTGAGCATCCTACAGAATCGGCCACAGATCTTCTGGACACTTTGACTGTCACACTTCCTTCTTATTTTTGCAGCAAAACCCAGCAGCAGCCTTCATTATGTCTCATCTCATCTCATTATCTCTAGCCGCTTTATCCTTCTACAGGGTCGCAGGCAAGCTGGAGCCTATCCCAGCTGACTACGGGCGAAAGGCGGGGTACACCCTGGACAAGTCGCCAGGTCATCACAGGGCTGACACATAGATACAGACAACCATTCACACCTACGGTCAATTTAGAGCCACCAGTTAACCTAACCTGCATGTCTTTGGACTGTGGGGGAAACCGGAGCACCCGGAGGAAACCCACGCGGACACAGGGAGAACATGCAAACTCCACACAGAAAGGCCCTCGCCAGCCACGGGGCTCGAACCCGGACCTTCTTGCTGTGAGGCGACAGCGCTAACCACTACACCACCGTGCTGCCCCTTCATTATGTTTTCTTTTTTAATCTGAAAAGTGGTCTCTTATGTAATCTGCTGCTTTCTTTACTGACATACAAACATTTTTCTGTAACGTTTAATTCTATGCTGGAAAACTAATGTTTGGAAATCTAAAGTGTTTTGTACTGGTTCCATAATGTAGAAGTCATAAAATACAAGTCTATAACAAAGTTTGTACTAAAAAAAATAATAATAAGGTGCCTAAGACTTTTGTACAGTACTGTATATGTTGTAATCCAGTAGATAAGAGTACATAAATCAGAATAAGTGGATGTTCACCCTGTCAACTGCTCACATTGACCTTGTAGTTACTGACACGAATGGAAATGACCTCTACCTACGCTTCATTTTTTTTTTAAAGACAGCAGCTGTTAAACCATTTCTCAAGAAAGCTCCGTTCTTTTCTCAGTAGGAATAATCAGCATCATGAATAATTAGCAGCATGACTTCCAGAAGCATCATAGTACAGAATCAGTGCTGGATAAATGACCTCCTGCATCACTTGGATCTTGGATATGTTCTGTTTCAATAGTGCTGGATTAAAATGCAGCATTTGACACTATTGACCATGTTTTAATGGAGAGGCTTTAGACAGATAAGTTCTTACCAGGATCATTTGGACATGTCATTCGTAAAAATAATGCTGGCTTTTATCGCTGTACTGATGATACATACACTATATTTCCAAAAGTATGTGGATGCCTGACCATCACTCCCATAGAGTATGTGGGCTTTCCCTAAAGTTGGAAGGACACAATTGTTTAGAACGTCTTTGTGTGCTGTAGCATTACAATTTCCCTTCACTGGAACGAAAAGACCCAAACCTGTTCCAGTATGACAATGTCCCTGTGCACAAAGCAAACTTATGGTTTGTTTTGTTGATGTTGGAGAGGAAAAACTGCATGAAGTGGATAAACTGGAACACCAAATGCTCCCCAGGCCTCCACGCCCAACATAATTCAAAACAAAATGGAAAACGAAAAGACATAAAAGCTTGAAAGACCAGAAACTTCCTTTCCCTGAGAGATAAAAAGTCTCCCTGCAGGAAGGTCGCTGAGATTGACAGCTATGTGAAAGCACAAGCTTGGGCCTTTGTGTAACTCTAAATATGATTCCTAGATTAACATGTAAGTAACGTCTCTAAAACCAAGACAGAATATATCATCTATGCTAATACAAGATGTATGCTAACCCTACATGATGCTAACAAGCTAGTGCATGCTTTCATTACTCCTAGATTGGACTATTGAAAAGTGGTGCTGGTCATTTGCTGCATCAAAGTTAGCTTCAGCTTGTTCAGTTTGCAGAAGCCCACATCCTAACTTTCAAAAAAAAAAAAAAGTCAGAGCGCATGTTTTGAATTCAAGCTACAATGGCTGTTTATTAAACTGGTCTACTGTTTACATAACTCAAGAGAATATATTTTTATCATACTGCTTCTGAACTCTGGAATAGTGTTCCAGCGAATATTAGAAGGATAATAAGGTGTTTGCGGGCGGCACGGTGGTGTAGTGGTTAGCGCTGTCACCTCACAGCAAGAAGGTCCGGGTTCGAGCCCCGTAGCCGGCGAGGGCCTTTCTGTGTGGAGTTTGCATGTTCTCCCCGTGTCCGCGTGGGTTTCCTCCGGGTGCTCCGGTTTCCCCCACAGTCCAAAGACATGCAGGTTAGGTTAACTGGTGACTCTAAATTGACCGTAGGTGTGAATGTGAGTGTGAATGGTTGTCTGTGTCTATGTGTCAGCCCTGTGATGACCTGGCGACTTGTCCAGGGTGTACCCTGCCTTTCGCCCGTAGTCAGCTGGGATAGGCTCCAGCTTGCTTGCGACCCTGTAGAACAGGATAAAGTGGCTAGAGATAAGATAATAAGGTATTTGTAAATAAAAAAACAAAACTTAACTTGGCTTGTTTTTTGAGTCCTTAGGTCTTTTATCTTGTTAAACATACTTTTCATAATGTGTAGTAATTCTCAGTTCAGTCAGTTTGACCCAACCTCAAATCACTTTGCATGTGTGTGAAATCAGATTGTGAGACTGCTCAAACTGCAAGATGGCTGGCGAAAAATTCTGAAGTCAAAAATCTGGCCTGATTCTGAAAATTGATCAACATTACCCAGTTTCAAATCAAGGTTAAATCATACTGTGTATTTCTGGGATAAGACTGCTTTGTTTTAAAGGAACAGTCCACCGTACTTCCATAATGAAATATGCTCTTATCTGAATTGAGACGAGCTGCTCCGTACCTCTCCGAGCTTTGCGCGACCTCCCAGTCAGTCAGACGCGCTGTCACTCCTGTTAGCAATGTAGCTAGGCTCAGCATGGCCAACGGTATTTTTTGGGGCTGTAGTTAGATGCGACCAAACTCTTCCGCGTTTTTCCTGTTTACATAGGTTTATATGACCAGTGATATGAAACAAGTTCAGTTACACAAATCGAAACGTGGCGATTTTCTATGCTATGGAAAGTCCGCACTATAATGACAGGCGTACTAACACCTTCTGCGCGCTTCGGCAGCGCATTGATACGGAGCTCAGATATCAATGCGCTGTCGAAGCGTGCAGAAGGTGTAACTGAACTTGTTTCATATCACTGGTCATATAAACCTATGTAAACAGGAAAAACGCCGAAGAGTTTGGTTGCATCTAACTACAGCCCCAAAAAATACCATTGGCCATACTGAGCCTAGCTACATTGCTAACAGGAGTGACAGCGCGTCTGACTGACTGGGAGGTCGCGCAAAGCTCGGAGAGGTACGGAGCAGCTCGTCTCAATTCAGATAAGAGCATATTTCATTATGGAAGTACGGTGGACTGTTCCTTTAAGCTGTACAAAACAAACATCTCATTTCATCTCATTATCTGTAGCTGCTTTATCCTGTTCTACAGGGTCGCAGGCAAGCTGGAGCCTATCCCAGCTGACTACGGGCGAAAGGCGGGGTACACCCTGGACAAGTCGCCAGGTCATCACAGACAAAACAAATATAACCTTTTTTAATTTACATCATGAATGGCTGGAGCATTGTGGGTTTGAGTACAAAGCTATGAGGAAAAAACTCTCACCGGAATGACAGTTGTGAAACCAGATCCTGTGGCCATCATATTTGCAGTTGCATTTCATGGCATTATTTGTGTAATCACTCTCAGACACCTCGAAATTAGGATTTATCACAACCTGAAATTGCAACAACACAGAACACAAACATCACAGATTCATTCCCTGATGTCGGACATCCTGCTTAGATATTAGCTCGGAATAAACAAATGTTTCTCAGTGTAAGAGTTTGTGAAAGGAAAAATACTTTCATATAATTAATAATTAATGTATTTAACTACTTTTGCCGGGGGGACAGGACAACATTACAATCTTCAAAAGCAAACATCAAAAATCCAAAAATAAATGTTGAAAATATAAATAAGAATTAAGTCAAACTTTTCTAAAAATCAAAATTTCATGAAGCTCACTGTGATATTGGTCAGCTTTATTTTGAGTTTTTTTTTTTTAAATTATACGATCCCCAAAAATCCCGCACATAAATACATGAAAAAATCTAAGACTGGTCAGGATGCACACAGCACACAATTGTATATTTCATTATTTGCAATGGCAAAGGACATAATAATAATAATAATAATAATAATAATAATAATAATAATACATACATACATACATACTTGCCAACCCTCCCGATTTTGGCGGGAGGCTCCTGATTTTAGCCCCCGCCTCCCGCTCGTATTTGTTAAAAACTGGATAATCTCCCGTTTTGGGAAATCCCTACCGCCAAGTTAAAAATACTCCTGATTATGTCCAATCAGCATCGTATGAGAAACACTGCTGACGTCAACTGATTTTTAACCAATCAACGAACAGAACAACAGTCACTTTCATAATGTAGGATTCACCCAGGCTGTCCGACGTTTTTCACAAGCGGTCATTCATCATGGCCACTAAACCCAATACCAAACGGCAAAAATATGAATGCAAATACCAGGTTGCATGGGAGAATGAATTTCCATGGATAAGCAAATGTTCGACCAGCCAGTTACACATTTTAAGGTAAAGATACCTTAAATCAGAATATAATGGACATTTGAGTGTGAAATTAAACTGGTCTTCCATTCTATTTCAGAAACAAACTGTACAACTTCTAAAGTGTTTAGTGAAATTTTGCATGACAGAGAATTTGTTTGGTGAGTGTATTTGAATAGTGTGGTCGTGTCTTAATGCTATTTTGAATTTATGTTTGAAAGTTTTAAGTGAAAGTTTACAAGTGAATTATCTGGAAAGTGATTGATTTTGATCGAGTTTTGAGGTTTTAAGTGAAAGATTATTAGTGAGTGTATTTTGGTCGCACTAAAATTTTGCATTCGAGTGAATTTCTTTGTGGAGTATGTTTTGATAGTATGGTAGTATTTATAGTGCCATTTTTAAATTTAGTTTGAAAACTTTCAAAGTTCGCAAATGAGCAAATTCCTCTGATGCATTCCGACAGGATTTTGATAGGATTTCTAGTGCTTTTTAAACATTCTGTTGGAAAGTGTTTAGTGAGCATTTTAGTCGTACTAAGACAGTGCAGCATTTATTTAATTGAGTTGTTACTATTTTGGTCAAATCTTATTAAAATGTAGTTTATATATGATATTATAGTTCTCTGTATTTTTACATGAGCTTACAGAAGGAAAACACATTTGATGCAATCCAATAATACTTTCATTCACTGTGACTATTTTAAGAAATTATAAACATTCTTCTAAAGCATCACTTGTGGTATTTTCTGTGGGTCTCTGTATGGATACAATATTCTATGGAATCAATTTTGTGCCAAAATGTTCATACAATACTTTTGAAATATCAAACAAAAACGACAAATCAAAATACAAAAACAAAATAAAAGTCAATTTTTTTAGGCTGGCAAACAAATTATTCGTGTAATCGTGCAAAATATCAGTCTATTACTCTTCAGAAACCTTTTATTTTTGTTCCGCGTCTTTCTCAGTTTTGTTTGACGTAATTTATTTTGGTTGCGATTCCAGCTTTCTCGTTTGCGCTCCCGGACTTTCTGCTTGCGGTTTTGGCACAAACTTCACGTGTGGGCGGGCTGTCCAGGAATGCATTCCCATTGGCTAACTTGTGTTTGACTGACAGCTACGCTCAGCCATTCCCTACTCGGATTCTGGCGGACTGTTTGACGAGTGACCGATCCATTGACGGTAAACAAGGATCGAGTGGACTTCAGTGGCGACTATGATATTGAATTTACACTTTGTTGAATTAATTCAATATCATAGTCGCCACTGAAGTCCACTCGATCCTTGTTTACCGTCAATGGATCGGTCACTCGTCAAACAGTCCGCCAGAATCCGAGTAGGGAATGGCTGAGCGTAGCTGTCAGTCAAACACAAGTTAGCCAATGGGAATGCATTCCCGGACAGCCCGCCCACACGTGAGGTTTGTGCCAAAACCGCAAGCAGAAAGTCAGGGAGCGCAAACGAGAAAGCTGGAATCGCAACCAAAATAAATTACGTCAAACAAAACTGAGAAAGACGCGGAACAAAAATAAAAGGTTTCTGAAGAGTAATAGACTGATATTTTGCACGATTACACGAATAATTTGTTTGCCAGCCTAAAAAAAAATTGACTTTTATTTTGTTTTTGTATTTTGATTTGTCGTTTTTGTTTGATATTTCAAAAGTATTGTATGAACATTTTGGCACAAAATTGATTCCATAATATTCAGGCATGAGATTTTTCACCTAAAAATCTGATTTAAGACTTCCCTTTCATTGTTATTATATATATTAAAATTCAAGACAAGAGTATTATTTCAGATTTTTCACTCTGAGCTCTCTCATGCCTGATACATGAATCCCATAACCTAGAGTAGGTAATTGATAGAACAATATCAACAATTCAAAAACTCTTTAATCGTATACATTTCAAATGGTTTGCAATTAATTGGGATCCACTGTTTTTATTGTTTCAACCACGCATCATACCCTCGTCCAATTGAAAATGTCGTTCACGCACTTTTTTCCCCCATGAAAATTTTGAAAAGTTGGCAAGTATGATAATAATAATAATAATAATAATAAACACCCCATGCACTTTTCCAAAGCATAAGGATTGACCTGCATGATGTAATTTCCTGGTTTGACATCAGTGATGTCAATCCACTGGCAGTCGATATCATGCCGGTACAGATCCCAGCATCCTACTGTGATGCCCTGCTCTCCAAAATTAGCACATTCATAACGCTTGGAAACACCTGCAATATTAACACAAACCAGTGTCTCATCTAGATAACAGTCATACAAGCTGAAATTTCTATATACAGTATATATATTTGTGTGCGTCTGACCCTCCTGACAGTCGCTGTCTTCTAGACAAAAGCTAGCTTTATGTCCCTCTGCCACCTTGGAGCCATTGACACTCAGCAAGTCATAGTGTGTGAAGATATCCATGCTATGATAATGCCTACAGAACCACACAGTAACACACATTATGCCTTTTCTTCTATAATGCATGTGCATGAACCTAGAATACTAAATGCTTTCTTTACTACACTATGTGTTCAAATTACCACCTCCCTCCAACCCCAGAATACCAAAACACCACACAGCTATAGTTACCCATGGCATGCGTGCCAGACCCAGGAGTGGCGTCCAGCTTTAGGCCTGAAGTCAGCACGACCAATGTTGTGGATCTGCGAGGAGAATCGAAGAAGGCGTCGGTGGCCGTAGGGCCAGTTAACTTTCGCAGCACTTTTAGACAGACAGTCCTCCTCTGCAGCGCAGTACAGCATGTGCAGTGGACGGTCCTCGATATATGCCGTCTGCTGCACCAGAGATGCGTTTAGAACCAGGTCGGATGCAGCTGAGAAAACAGATACACACCACCACATAGATATTCATCATACTGACCAAAAAAATAAGCACAAACTCTGACATAATTATATCATGTGATTTTTTCACCCAGTCATTTGATTTATTTTATACTCAGTTTTCGATAAAATGCCAAATGTTGTAAGTCAACAGCCTATTACCATAGACCTGGATCTTCATAATTTTATTTTTGATCTGTGCAGCCACCATCTGTCATACCTTTTAATATACTGGCAGCATTGTGCACAGAGAAAAAAAAAAAAAAAAAAAAATATATATATATATATATATATATATATATATTGCCACCCACATTTAATTTTGCACAAATTAATTTTCACACAAACCCCCCTGTATTTTTACGGTCACTCACTCTCTGAGCAGATAACTCCTGCAGCAAACCGTGTGGCTGTTTTCTGGCAGGTGACGGTTTTGTGTCGCTGGCACTGGCTGAGGGCCAGTTCGTCTCCTGTACACTTCACACCGCTCATCACCATGTTAGTCACGTTACTGCCATCCCAGTACCACGTTTCCTTAACAGCCACCACGCAAACACAAACATTGTACTGCTGATGTCTTGAGGACTGAATGGAAATCAATATTTTGTGTGTGTGAAGGTGGGAAGGACAGAAAATACTGAACCAGGTTACTTTTAGTCAAAGAACATATACTGTAAATGTGCACTTCCTGTCTGATACTATTGAATTTTGCTGAGTGTAATTTCAGCAGTAGAGCAGATCACAGAACAACTTAATATCTGCACTCGGGGCTCTGTGTACTACGCATTTGTGTGTTCAACAAAAACCGTTCGGCAAAAAGTGGTGTAATCATTTTAAATGTACAGCCCCGATTCCAAAAAAGTTGGGACAAAGTCTCATCTCATCTCATTATCTGTAGCCGCTTTATCCTTCTACAGGGTCGCAGGCAAGCTGGAGCCTATCCCAGCTGACTACGGGCGAAAGGCGGGGTACACCCTGGACAAGTCGCCAGGTCATCACAGGGCTGACACAGACACAGACAACCATTCACACTCACATTCACACCTACGGTCAATTTAGAGTCACCAGTTAACCTAACCTGCATGTCTTTGGACTGTGGGGGAAACCGGAGCACCCGGAGGAAACCCACGCGGACACGGGGAGAACATGCAAACTCCACACAGAAAGGCCCTCGCCGGCCCCGGGGCTCGAACCCAGGACCTTCTTGCTGTGAGGCGACAGCGCTAACCACTACACCACCGTGCCGCCCTGGGACAAAGTACGAATTGTAAATAAAAACGGAATGCAATAATTTACAAATCTTAAAAACTGATATTGTATTCACAATAGAACATAGACAACATATCAAATGTCGAAAGTGAGACATTTTGAAATTTCATGCCAAATATTGGCTCATTTGAAATTTCATTACAGCAACACATCTCAAAAAAGTTGGGACGGGGCAATAAGAGGCTGGAAAAGTTAAAGGTACAAAAAAGGAACAGCTGGAGGACCAAATTGCAACTCATTAGGTCAATTGGCAATAGGTCATTAACATGACTGGGTATAAAAAGAGCATCCTGGAGTGGCAGCGGCTCTCAGAAGTAAAGATGGGAAGAGGATCACCAATCCCCCTAATTCTGCGCCGACAAATAGTGGAGCAATATCAGAAAGGCGTTCGACAGTGTAAAATTGCAAAGACTTTGAACATATCATCATCTACAGTGCCTAATATCATCAAAAGATTCAGAGAATCTGGAAGAATCTCTGTGCGTAAGGGTCAAGGCCGGAAAACCATACTGGGTGCCCGTGATCTTCAGGCCCTTAGACGGCACTGCATCACATACAGGCATGCTTCTGTATTGGAAATCACAAAATGGGCTCAGGAATATTTCCAGAGAACATCATCTCTGAACACAATTCACCGTGCCATCCGCCGTTGCCAGCTAAAACTCTATAGTTCAAAGAAGAAGCCGTATCTAAACATGATCCAGAAGCGCAGACGTCTTCTCTGGGCCAAGGCTCATTTAAAATGGACTGTGGCAAAGTGGAAAACTGTTCTGTGGTCAGACGAATCAAAATTTGAAGTTCTTTATGGAAATCAGTGACGCCGTGTCATTCGGACTAAAGAGGAGAAGGACGACCCAAGTTCTTATCAGCGCTCAGTTCAGAAGCCTGCATCTCTGATGGTATGGGGTTGCATTAGTGCGTGTGGCATGGGCAGCTTACACATCTGGAAAGACACTATCAATGCTGAAAAGTATATCCAGGTTCTAGAGCAACATATGCTCCCATCCAGACGACGTCTCTTTCAGGGAAGACCTTGCATTTTCCAACATGACAATGCCAAACCACATACTGCATCAATTACAGCAGCATGGCTGTGTAGAAGAAGGGTCCGGGTACTGAACTGGCCAGCCTGCAGTCCAGATCTTTCACCCATAGAAAACATTTGGCGCATCATAAAACGGAAGATGCGACAAAAAAGACCTAAGACAGTTGAGCAACTAGAATCCTACATTAGACAAGAATGCGTTAACATTCCTATCCCTAAACTTGAGCAACTTGTCTCCTCAGTCCCCAGACGTTTACAGACTGTTGTAAAGAGAAAAGGGGATGTCTCACAGTGGTAAACATGGCCTTGTCCCAACTTTTTTGAGATGTGTTGTTGTCATGAAATTTAAAATCACCTAATTTTTCTCTTTAAATGATATATTTTCTCAGTTTAAACATTTGATATGTCATCTATGTTCTATTCTGAATAAAATATGGAATTTTGAAACTTCCACATCATTGCATTCCGTTTTTATTTACAATTTGTACTTTGTCCCAACTTTTTTGGAATCGGGGTTGTAGACGAGAACCACTAATCATTTCTACTATGTGGATCACTGCATTTTATGAGTAGGAAACTTTGTGTGTGTGTGTGTGTGTGTGTGTGTACTCACAGTAATAGCATGCATGCTGAAACCCAGCCCTAGCTGTCTGCAAGCCACCATAGCCTCTTTGGTGGTCCAGCCCTCACTGCACACACTGCCCCAGCGCTGACCCACCCAAACCTCCACTCTCCCTTCATACTCCGACCGCCCACCCACCAGCCGCACCTGTACACACAGCCTACAGCACGTCATTACATACACTCACAACGTTTTTACATCACACAGTAACACAACCTTTCCCATCTGTTCCTGCACTACCTATAATCTGCCCTTCTCTTCTCTATGTGTTACTGTCAGTGTAATGCAGTGATTTGTAATATGTTAAGCATCAGTGACTGATGGATCTCAGGAAAAGGTGTAGGCAAAGCAGACAGTAGACAATAGGAGCCACTGTTAGTGGTAGTGTCCTACTTGCAGGCCGTGGTTGGAGTATCCAAGGCCCAGCTGTCTGCACACCACCATGGCCTCTTTGGTACCCCAGCCTTCTCCACAGATCAGACCCCAGTGTTGCGTTCCATTAGCGCTGGTGCGCAACACTTCCACACGACCCTCGTAGCGTGTACGGCCGCCCGTGATACGCACCTGATCAGGAAAGAGCCCAAGGAGAAAACAAGCAGGAAGGGGTCAACTTCCTCTACAGAAGCACAGCCATACAGGAAGGAGGGTTAGGAAAGACTTTGGAAATGCAGATGCACTATGGGTAATGTATGCTAGCAGACTGAATGTAACTTAATATGCATTTATTTTCATTAGGGCTTAAAAATAACAGGGCTTGAAATTTAAGCTTTGCTCACCTGCCAAATTAGGATAGAAATTTCTAATTGGTAGGCGACAATGGTGGTGTAGTAGTTAGCACTGTCACCTCACAGCAAGAAGGTCCTGGGTTCGAGCCCAGTGGCCGATGAGGGCCTTTCTGCATAGAGTTTGCATGTTCTCCCCGTGTCCGCGTGGGTTTCCTCCGGGTGCTCCGGTTTCCCCCACAGTCCAAAGACATGCAGGTTAGGTTAACTGGTGACTCTAAATTGACCGTAGGTGTGAATGTGAGTGTGAATGGTTGTCTGTGTCTATGTGTCAGCCCTGTGATGACCTGGCGACTTGTCCAGGGTGTACCCCGCCTTTCGCCCGTAGTCAGCTGGGATAGGCTCCAGCTTGCCCGCGATCCTGTAGAACAGGATAAAGCGGCTAGAGATAATGGATGGATGGATAGGCAACTGTGTGTGGATGTCCCCACAAGGATAGTAAAATCTGACAATTTCGACCTTGTAGGGACATCTGGGTGGTCCCTCATAGGGAAACTGCTGCTATGTTTTTTAAACAAAAATTAAAATAAATAAAGCCAAAAAGTTGCCTTTTCGTTACTGAGGTTAAGGTTAGGTTGAGATGCAGGCACAGCATTAATTAACTGCAATAATAATTATGTCAATGGAAGGTCCTTACAGGGATAGTGAAACAAACGTGCACGTGTGTGTGTATGCACCAATTATTGTTTGTCTCCTTGTGCATGCACATATTCTTCACTTTTATCAGTTTGAGCATTGTCTTGCTCATCTATTTCATAGCCAGATGTGTAAATTCTGTTTTCCGGACAGTTTACCAACCCTCTCCAGAAGCTTGGCTGGAAAAACAATAGTAATATTGTTTAACAGTGACAGAACAGCAAGCACAGGGGAAAAACAGTGTATTTACCAAAAATTCAACAAAAAGTGACGGATAGGTCATGAGTAGCTTTTTTAAGGTCATGAGTAGGTTTTGTTAAGACTAACAAAAGCAAGAAAATTTTGTCTGTTTGCAAGTAACCACCACAACGTTTAGTTCAAGCCCTGGTGATAACTGTATCATGTCTATTACAGCAAGCAAAGTTTTGACATAATTTTACACAATTGTAAAATTCATGTCAATATTATAGTGCTCAGTATCACACTGAACAAGTTGTTTCTAATGGTTATAGGTATTTTAGCAGTACATTACCCATAAGAGCATACTGTAGCTTATCAGGTATCATATCTTATGTCTTGCAGAACTTCTTACAGCAGGATAGAACTCTGTTTAATTATGTAAACCAAATTTGTATGAAATACAAGGCCATTCTGCAATGCTTCAGTTGCAAATTTAAATCTTATAATAATAATAAAAGTGTATCAAAGTATTAATCAGGCCACAGAAACAGCCTGATTAAAATGATACAGCTGATGCTTAGTGAAGATATGTTCTGTTGGTGGAAGCACCAGGACATTCCTTTCTGATGAGAGAAAAGCTCTTGACTGCATTACAGTATCACTGCATCACTGCCAAAGATTCATTCTACACATCTGTTCATGACACCCTCAAAAACAGAAGTAGCAATAAAGCAACGATACAAGGAGCAGAAAAATGAGACAATAACTCTTTAAAAATAATTTGTCACAACTAAAACATAGAGGATAACACAAACAGAACTCTACACCTGATGACATCACTCTGCCTTATGCGCATTCAGTAGTGTTTATTAGGAGGAGTGTAACGATACATCATGACATGGCATTGCAGTGCAAAATTGTGATGATATTTGTTGTAGAAATGTGAGACTCATATTGTCCATCCATCCATTATCTGTAGCCGCTTATCCTGTTCTACAGGGTCGCGGGCAAGCTGGAGCCTATCCCAGCTGACTATGGGCGAGAGGTGGGGTACACCCTGGACAAGTCGCCAGGTCATCACAGGGCTGACACAGAGACAAACAACCAACCATTCACACTCTCATTCACACCTATGGTCAGTTTAGAGCCATCAATTAACCTACCCTGCATGCCTTTGGGGGAAACTGGAGCACCCGGAGGAAACCCACACAGACACAGGGAGAGCATGCAAACTCCATACATACGTAAAGGCCCTTGCTGGCCGCGAACCCAGGACCTTCTTGCTGTGAGGCGATAGTGCTAATCACTACACCACTGTGCCGCCTCTGCACAACCCATAGATGTTAAAATAGAGATTGCTCCGGATCACCACGACCGACAAGCCTTATAGATTATACGGTTTTAGATCCACATTGTAATGGTTAAAACGAGCTCTTCAGTATCTTTCAAATGACATCAGCCCCACACTTCTGCAATCAGTGCCCGAGAAAGGGGCCGCAGAAGTCAGACATTTTATCCGACTGGAGCTCCATTTCCAATTAAAATGAATCACAAAGTCAGTATCGTATATCATGAATCGAATCGCGACCAGAGTGTATCGTTACACCCCTAGTGTTTATGTGTGTGTGAAAGAAGGGCGTCTCTGACCGTTTTCTCAAAGCCCATGTATGGCATGTTACATCGGACTGCAGCATCCTCTGTGTGCTTGCAGTCTTCATCAGTAATGTTCTTATAGAGGCAGTTCCATAAAGAACGCTCATGACCTGTGCACTGGACCTCATTCATGTATATCGGACCTATGCCTGCAACACACACACACACAAATACAGCCAGAGTCACAGAAACATTATGTGAACATACGTACAGGAAAGATTTAGATTACATTTTCACGAATGTGCTTGGGGTATCTCTGTTCCTCCATCACACCTTGTCCCATGCGAGCTCCAGTAAGGGCCTCTTTAGCAGAGCCATAGCCCAGTTCTCTGCACACCACGCTGGCAGACTGTATGTTCCAGCGATCATCACACACCGTCCCCCACTCACTGCCTTTCAGCACCTCCACACGGCCCTCTCCTGGCTTTGCTCCACCTTTCAGGCGCACTGTACTCTGCATGGGAGAGAACAATTAATAAGAATAGTCCTGCAGGCTAAAATAGAAGTAAAAATCTGGGTTATTACACACAGCATATTACCGAGGATTTGAGTTTTTTCTTCATGGCACGGTTTTGGGTATACTCTGGTCCAGGGACACAGCTGACGACAGCAGGCATGCCATCTGGGCAGCTTTCAGTAGCATTGGCCTGGCTGAACTCCAGAGGACAGGCAGCTAGGTGAATCTCTGTGCCTAAACATGCCACAGAGTGAACCAGGAAGTAATTCTTCTGCCGGGCTGCATACAGTCTAAGACAGAGATGGATAAAGATGGACAGGTGTGGGTATGAAAGGGATCCTGCTCCTCTCACACTGTTAGAATGATCACAATTTAGATGAGACCTGAAAACACAAGATCTAAATATACAGGGTGTTTCAAAAAAATTTTATATTATTTGAGATGTAAATATCCCAGAAACTACATAGTCTAGGCAAATGAAATTGAACAGGCTTTATCTTGAGCAATATAAGATTTATTCCTCAAAATTTGAATGAGAAATTCAAAAGGTATGTGGATTCCATGAACGATTTCACAAATTTTCAATATTTGCGCCGCCTGAGACACAGACACACAGAGACAGCCTTCCTCTTTGAAATTTTTTCTCTCATAAATGTACGCTGCACAGTCTTGTTCGACTGTGTTCGAGCGTACTCTAACACACACAACGCCTTTTTTTTCCAGTGAATGGCATTTCTGTACCTAAAAAGATAAAAACAAAAAACATTAAACAAAATTTTGACCTGTTTCCACACATGCGGTTAAAATTTGAGGTCAATTGAACGAGACTTGGGGCGGCACGGTGGTGTAGTGGTTAGCACTGTTGCCTCACAGCAAGAAGGTCCTGGGTTCGAGCCCAGCAGCCGGCGAGGGCTTTTCTGTGCGGAGTTTGCATGGTGTCCGTGTGAGTTTCCTCCGGGTGCTCCGGTTTCCCCCACAGTCCAAAGACATGCAGGTTAGGCTAATTGGTGGCTCTAAATTGACCGTAGGTGTGAATGTGAGTGTGAATAGTTGTCTGTGTCTCTGTGTCAGCCCTGTGATGACCTGGCAACTTGTCCAGGGTGTACCCCGCCTTTCGCCCGTAGTCAGCTGGGATAGGCTCCAGCTTGCCTGCGACCCTGTAGAACAGGATAAGTGGCTACAGGTCATGGATGGATGGATGAACAAGAATTGGCAAAGTTATTAGATTGTGAAATTATATCAAATTTTTGGAAACACCCTGTAGAAAAGTGTTCTAATGGATAAAGACACAAAGCATTTAAACAAACAACTTAAACGTTTGGTGGAAACCAACATTCAAACATCTGTACACATTCTCAGCAGCTGCAAAAAGGTTGATCATGGTTAATTTCCCCCATTTTTTTTTTCTTTTACCAAGGTTACCTTTTGGCTGTGGCCGAGTTGCCAGGTTTAGACTTAGACCTAGCTTTAGTGATAGCTTTAGCTTTGGCTTCTTGCCTGCAATGCAAACATCAGTTAAGTCTGAAAAACATTTACATTTCCACTATAAATCTAACATGAATATGCACATACACATATATTATGAATGCATGGGAAAGGTGGTTTAAAAATGATACATTTCTGCATCTATAGTGAGTTTACACTATATGGCCAAAAGTATGTGGACACCTCACCATTTATACCCATATGACATCCCATTCCAGATTTAGTCGCCACTTTAGTGTTATAATAAACTCTCTTAACACTTCTAGGAGGGATTTCCACTGGAATTGGGAGTGTGGCTGTGGAGATTTCCCCGTTTGGCCACAAGAGCATTAGTGAGCTCCAGCGCTGCTGTTGGGTGAGGAGGCCTGGATTGCAATTGGCATTCCAGTTTATCACAAAAATGATCAGCTGGATCTGAGGTCAGAGTTGTGTGCAGGACACTCAAGTTCTTCAACATTAACCTTGGCACACGATGTTTTTATGGACATTTTTTCAGGGACATTGTCATGCTGGATCATGTTTGGGCCTCTTATTTCCAGTGAGGGGAAATTGTAATTCTATAGCATTCTAGACAATTGTGCACTTGTGTAATTCAAACTTTGAGACAACAGTTTGGGGAAAGCCAATAAATGGATGTGATAGTCAGGTGACCACATACTTTTGGTCATGCAGTGTATCATAAGGTGAACATGGGATAGTACATATGCAGAAAACAATTATGAAAACAGATACAAACACAGGCAGCTTTTGAAACTGGTAGCAGTTACATGTACCACCATAGTATATAATATCTTATAGTAACAGACACATTGTAGATACATATTTAATGATCTTTTTTGCTTATCCACCATTCCCATTGCTTAGGTTCTTACATTGGAAAAATCAGTGAAAGACACTTCAGCATTATGGATTGTGAGTAACAGTGGTATCTTTAGCAGAAAGTGTTATTAGGATTGTTAGTAAGTAGTAGCAATAAGTGAATTGCTTTATGATGATGTGCTGAGTGACCCAGAATGCCCTCTTTCTGTATCGCTCTCTTTCCACTAATTTTTACTCAGAGGCACAGTTTTGAATCATGGTAAAAGAACAAACAGATGGGAAGGCATTCAATATGGATCAGTGATTCCTGTGCCATTTTCTGCATTCCTACTCTGTCATTCTCCTCTATTTTTTACTCTCTCTCTCTCTCACTATAACCACCAGGCCAAAACAACTTTCTCTGTTTTCCTTTGTGATCAGTGTACTATACGAGTCCTTCTCTTTAGCCGTTCAGTACATTGGTGCTTCTCAGTACCTTGGATTTTCATGAACCAGCACTTAGAGTACCAGACAAAAGTTTGAACACGTCAACTAATTAAATAGTTTTTCTTTATTTTTATTAATTAAAACACACGTCATGTCTTAAAGTAATGATCGATGTCGTTTCTCTTTACTTAGTTGAGCACTGTTGACATAATATGGATTACTACAGTTGTGGAATCGGACTATTTACTGTATTTTTATTATTTACTATTTACTGTTTGATCACACACACATTAAGAAGGCAAGAAATTGCACTAATTAACTTTTGATGAGGCACCTGTTAATTGAAAAGCATTCCAGGTGACTACCTCATGAAGCTGGTTAAGATTATGCCAATAGTGTGCAAAGCGCCATCAAGGTAAACAGGGGCTACTTTGAAGAATTTAAAATAAACAATTTTAAACACTTTTTTACCCCTTTCAATGCCCTTGGACGAGTCACGTATGTCATGAAATCTTTTACCGCTGTGCCTTATGACAGAAGAATGTTTTAGGCATTGATTGTAATTCATATGTACCACTGTGAAGTAAAAGTAATGTGCCATGTAAGGTACATAAAAGGAGGTGTTTATGACGAGTAGCGTACGTCATAAGGCACTGTGGTAAAAGATTTCATGATGTACGTGACTCGTCCAAGGGCACTGAAGGGGTTCTCATCTCATCTCATCTCATCTCATCTCATCTCATCTCATCTCATCTCATCTCATCTCATCTCATCTCATCATCTCTAGCCGCTTTATCCTGTTTGGTGGTGTAGTGGTTAGCACGGTCACCTCACAGCAAGAAGGTTCCGGGTTTGAACCCAGCGGCCGGCGAGGGCCTTTCTGTATGGAGTTTAGATGTTCTCCCCGTGTCTGCGTGGGTTTCCTCCGGGTGCTCCGGTTTCCCCCACAGTCCAAAGACATGCAGTTAGGTTGACGTGGGGCAGCCTTGGGCTGAGGTGCCCTTGAGCAAGGTACCTGACCCCTGACTGCTCCCTGGGCGCTCTGGTGTGGCTGCCCACTGCTCTGAGTGTGTGCATGTGTTCACTGCTTCAGATGGGTTAAATGCAGAGGATGAATTTCACTGTGCTTGAAGTGTGCATGTGACAAATAAAGGTTTCTTCTTCTACAGGGTCGCAGGCAAGCTGGAGCCTATCCCAGCTGACTACGGGCGAAAGGCGGGGTACACCCTGGACAAGTCACCAGGTCATCACAGGGCTGACACATAGACACAGACAACCATTCACACTCACATTCACACCTACGGTCAATTTAGAGTCACCAGTTAACCTAACCTGCATGTCTTTGGACTGTGGGGGAAACCGGAGGAAACCCACGCGGACACGGGGAGAACATGCAAACTCCGCACAGAAAGGCCCTCGCCGGCCACGGGGCTCGAACCTGGACCTTCTTGCTGTGAGGCAAAAGCTCTAACCGCTACACCACCGTGCCGCCTACAAATGACTCATACTCTACAAATTGTTCAATGTGCTCATAAGGTATTTTATCAGGCACTACACTCTATATTAAACATACTGAGCTACACATTGCAATATACAGTTCACAACTTATTGTTTCATGTTATTTTACCAGTTTAAATTATTTGTTGCAATTTTAGCATTTTCGGCGGCACGGTGGTGTAGTGGTTAGCGCTGTCGCCTCACAGCAAGAAGGTCCTGGGTTCGAGCCCCGGGGCCGGCGAGGGCCTTTCTGTGCGGAGTTTGCATGTTCTCCCCGTGTCCGCGTGGGTTTCCTCCGGGTGCTCCGGTTTCCCCCACAGTCCAAAGACATGCAGGTTAGGTTAACTGATGACTCTAAATTGAGCGTAGGTGTGAATGTGAGTGTGAATGGTTGTCTGTGTCTATGTGTCAGCCCTGTGATGACCTGGCGACTTGTCCAGGGTGTACCCCGCCTTTCGCCCGTAGTCAGCTGGGATAGGCTCCAGCTTGCCTGCGACCCTGTAGAAGGATAAAGCGGCTAGAGATAATGAGATGAGATGAGATAATTTTAGCATTTTCATGTTGGTAAATTCTTAAACGCCTAAAGACTGAGGAATAGTAGAAAGGCATAAAATGAGGTACACGTTTAAACAGTAATACTTTATAACCGGGCGGCACGGTGGTGTAGTGGTTAGCACTGTTGCTTCACAACAAAAAAGTTCTGGGTTCGAGCCCAGTGGCTGGCAGGGGCCTTTCTGTGTGGAGTTTGCATGTTCTCCCCGTGTCCCCGTGGGTTTCCTCCGGGTGCTCCGGTTTCCCCCACAGTCCAAAGACATGCAGGTTAGGCTAACTGGTGGCTCTAAATTGACCGTAGGTGTGAATGTGAGCGTGAATGGTTGTTTGTCTCTGTGTGTCAGCCCTGCAATAACCTGGCAACTTGTCCAAGGTGTACCCCGCCTCTCGCTCATAGTCAGTTGGGATAGGCTCCAGCTTGCCTGCGACCCTGCACAGGATAAGCGGCTACAGATAATGGATGGATAGATGGTACTTTATAACCTCATTTTAAAACCTGAACAATGCCACTAAAATGAGCGCTCCAGCATAAAACTATTGTTTAATATATTTATGTTATTTAGCATTCTGTGGCAGTTTTTCCTCAAACTACATTATACAAATAAGTAAATTACACACTTTTTATTTTATTTTATTTATTTCTTGATCAAAGATAAAGATTTAATTGTTGAAGCCTGTTAGGTGCAGCATACCTGACATTGTATGTATAAAGAGAAGAAAATTAGATATAAAACTTTACAAATAGTGGTCAGAGCCTATGCTGTTCATACTTTAGCCAGTACTCAATTATACTATAAGAGAGATCTGAAATCAGAATCTTTGGGAAAATCACCACAAAAAATTTCAAATAAAACTGATATTCCATTTACATTCCTTACAAAATGTGTACGAGAGGCAAACTCTTTGTCCTCATAGTTTCAAGAACTTCTTAGTGTCTCTTACTAAGCGACCAGAAGGTTACTAGCTTGCTAGGATACTTGAGATCTATAGATAGGTCTATGTACTGTAGGTATATTATTTTTGCATGCATCTTACTATAAACATGAATTATGTACGTACTGTAAGTGCTTGGCTCTGTTTATTTGATAACACCTACTATTATTGTAACCTTTCTTACTCATTTTTGAGGCAAATCAATTAAACACAACCAAATATAACATTAAACAGGTGCCAAAGATAACCATTATTAAAGTGGTTGCAGCTCTTCACATTTACAATGAAATATGAGAAGGTCATTATTCCAAAAAATGTGACTCGAGAGACAACCGTATTATTGCTGTAAGAGACGGTAAAAGGCAATCAGGCATGCTTAAGCACCTGAATTATCCTCAATTATCCATCAGATAATTAAGCAATTCATTGAAAACAAGGTTTACCTGGAAGCAAAGTTACTTGTTAGTTAGAAAGTGACTATCACCGCTACAGAAGAGTCTCTACAAGACCCAGTGCTCTATAGACCTCTAGGGGGAGAGCACTGCCGTTTCTCCCCCTGAGATGGTACCTGTTTGCTTTTACTCTAATTTTGACTTTTGGCTCAGTGGCTCTCTTTTTGAGATGCCTGCAGGAGACAAGGAATGAGATAAGGAGATCTTTTATGCAGGGATTGATACACACACACACACACACACACACACACACACACACACACACACACACACACACACACACACACACACACAAAGACAGATACAGATACTGACGCTAGCGCTGTACAGGGACAGGGATGTGTAATATTACCTTGGCTGATGTGCATCCTACAAATATGAACAATCTCACTTATACAGTACTCTGAAATAGGAATAAACTCTGTATCCCACTTCGTCTAATACAACCCCAATTCCAAAAAAGTTGGGACAAAGTACAAATTGTAAATAAAAATGGAATGCAATGATGTGGAAGTTTCAAAATTCTATATTTTATTCAGAATAGAACATAGATGACATATCAAATGTTTAAACTGAGAAAATGTATCATTTAAAGAGAAAAATTTGGTGATTTTAAATTTCATAACAACAACACATCTCAAAAAAGTTGGGACAAGGCCATGTTTACCACTGTGAGACATCCCCTTTTCTCTTTACAACAGTCTGTAAACGTCTGGGGACTGAGGAGACAAGTTGCTCAAGTTTAGGGATAGGAATGTTAACCCATTCTTGTCTAATGTAGGATTCTAGTTGCTCAACTGTCTTAGGCCTTTTTTGTCGTATCTTCCGTTTTATGATGCGCCAAATGTTTTCTATGGGTGAAAGATCTGGACTGCAGGCTGGCCAGTTCAGTACCCGGACCCTTCTTCCACGCAGCCATGATGCTGTAATTGATGCAGTATGTGGTTTGGCATTGTCATGTTGGAAAATGCAAGGTCTTCCCTGAAAGAGACGTCGTCTGGATGGGAGCATATGTTGCTCTAGAACCTGGATATAACTTTCAGCATTGATGGTGTCTTTCCAGATGTGTAAGCTGCTCATGCCACACGCACTAATGCAACCCCATACCATCAGAGATGCAGGCTTCTGAACTGAGCGCTGATAACAACTTGGGTCGTCCTTCTCCTCTTTAGTTCGAATGACACGGCGTCCCTGATTTCCATAAAGAACTTCAAATTTTGATTCGTCTGACCACAGAACAGTTTTCCGCTTTGCCACAGTCCATTTTAAATGAGCCTTTGCCCAGAGAAGACGTCTGCGCTTCTGGATCATGTTTAGATACGGCTTCTTCTTTGAACTATAGAGTTTTAGCTGGCAACGGCGGATGGCACGGTGAATTGTGTTCACAGATAATGTTCTCTGGAAATATTCCTGAGCCCATTTTGTGATTTCCAATACAGAAGCATGCCTGTATGTGATGCAGTGCCGTCTAAGGGCCCGAAGATCACGGGCACCCAGTATGGTTTTCCGGCCTTGACCCTTACGCACAGAGATTCTTCCAGATTCTCTGAATCTTTTGATGATATTATGCACTGTAGATGATGATATGTTCAAACTCTTTGCAATTTTACACTGTCGAACTCCTTTCTGATATTGCTCCACTATTTGTCAGCGCAGAATTAGGGGGATTGGTGATCCTCTTCCCATCTTTACTTCTGAGAGCCGCTGCCACTCCAAGATGCTCATTTTATACCCAGTCATGTTAATGACCTATTGTCAATTGACCTAATGAGTTGCAATTTGGTCCTCCAGCTGTTCCTTTTTTGTACCTTTAACTTTTCCAGCCTCTTATTGCCCCGTCCCAACTTTTTTGAGATGTGTTGCTGTCATGAAATTTCAAATGAGCCAATATTTGGCATGAAATTTCAAAATGTCTCACTTTCGACATTTGATATGTTGTCTATGTTCTATTGTGAATACAATATCAGTTTTTGAGATTCGTAAATTATTGCATTCTGTTTTTATTTACAATTTGTACTTTGTCCCAACTTTTTTGGAATTGGGGTTGTACAATGAATGTAAGGAAGCTTATAAATATTTAAATTATTATAATTTTATAGCCTACTATTACAGTTACCACTTTATATTATTAATGATAAAATGGTTTAATATTTAATATCACAAAATCTTAATTATTTAATAATAATTAAAATCTTCACATTTTTCAAAGAGACAGTGGCAGACCACTGTGTCTGTCTGAAAGAAACGGCTCTCGTTTGCTTTTATTACAGAGAAGGAAGCAGTGTGCTTGATGTACCAGACCAGTGCGCTTTGCATATTTCTCCAAAATGGGACATTCCACAGTCCTAACAGGGTTCCATTTATAGCTTCCAAAAATATTCCAGAAACTGTAAAAGCTTCTGTAAGGAAGTGGAAATCCTATCAGACACCGCACAAGAGGGTTTAGTCTACAGTAAACTCCATAATTATTGACACCCTTGATGAAAAAGTGTATGAAAAAGTGTTCATCATTTCAAATCTAATCATGATGCATTTCATTAAGGAAAACCTGCGAGTTGATTTTAACCTCAGTATTTCACTAAACAACCACTGACATTAATATTCGATATGTACCTTTCACTTGCAGTTAGCTCCAGAATTATTGGCCCCCTTGGTAAAGATGGGTTTTAAAAAAAGGTCATGGAAAATGTTTTTGTGGTTAAGCAGCTCAATCACATGCTGAAAATATGAGAGAAATTGAACCTTTTAAGAACAGCACATTTTTCCTCATTTCACTTGTAGTATTCTCTAATCTTCCCCATGTTGATGAATGACTAAAGGAATTTGGCCTCTGTGTTACGTCATATGTATAAGCACAATGAAACAGGAAATTATAGATGACCGATTAAGGGTTCTTTAACATGCTGCTGAACTTAACATTTAAATGGAAACATGATCCAGTTAGATTTTGTTCAGTGTTTAAGAATTCCTCGATTTTGTTAAAATTTTAATGTAGGGTTAAGCTAACCAGAGTGTCAGTGACACAGTAGCTCACACCATGAGAAACCAGACTCATTTATAATTAGTTAAGTTGTTCTTCATGAGAACAATTAGATCTTCCAAACAAAACAATCAGAATCAAAATCCATTGAAAACTGAAGGAGGAGTAGCGATTTTCCTCAAAATTCGTTAACTGGCCTAATTAGCAGCAATGAGAAATAACACCAGGGAGTAACTTTTGTGCAGACTGATTAAATCTTCCAAACAAAATAATCAAAATCCATTGAAAGCTCAGGGAGGACTAGCGATTTTTGTGAATTGTGGACGGACGGACGGACGGACGGACGGACGCCATGTGGTGGCAATAGCTCATCGCCCTACGGTCGGTGAGCTAATTAAGCTAACCACAAAAACATTTTTCATGAATTTTTAAAACCCCATCTTTACCAAACGAGGCAATATTTCTGGGGCTGTGGAATGTGAAATTTGCACATGCAATTTTAAAGACAGTGGTGGATTTGTGTAAAACTGAAGTTTTCTTGAGGTTAAACTCAACTCGCAGGTTTCCCTTAATAAACTGCTTCATGTAATTAGACTAGAAAATGTTGCCTGGGAGTGTGTGTATGCCTATAAAGTATTGGTGGTGGTGTATTTCTTGTGTGGTGGTGTATTTATTTGTGAGTGTGTGTGTGTGGGGGGGGATTCCTGAAAAACAGCGATTCCTGAAAGTGTAATATTCCTCAAACATTCTTTTTTAAGGAGGCGCCCCATCATGCCTGTATACTGCCTGTTGTCTCTTTGCCACACAAGTGCATCCATTCTTTTCCCAACCAACCTTGTATAAATTCAAGGATACATCCTCTTAATAAAGCAAAATCTAAGCCCACACACTTCCAGAGACACACAAGCACAATGGTTGTGGTAGGTTGTGTTGTGTTAGCCAGGGTTTTTTCCCTACAGACGACACAGTGGACTATTGATACAACATTTCAGTCAACATACTGCTCTCTGTGTTTCAGGGCAAGCACCAAGCAGAATTGTGCATCTATGAGTGCAGTACTGTCTGTGTACGGTACAGGAATGTAAATCATATCTACTGTACAGTCAAGCCGGAAAGTCTGCACACCCCTTTCACTTTCTCCATGCTTTATTACATTACAGACTTATTCTACAGTAGATTGAGTTCATTTTTTGTCACAAAATTCTACATAAAATAGCCCTTAATGACAAAGTGAAAGCAGGTTTTTAGAAAATATGCAATTTTATTTTACTGACAAAAATAGGTTATTTAGGGGTTACATATCTGTACACGGGCGGCACGGTGGTGTAGTGGTTAGCGCTGTCACCTCACGGCAAGAAGGTTTGGGTTCGAGCCCCGTGGCCAGCAAGGCCCTTTCTGTGCGGAGTTTGCATGTTCTCCCCGTGTCCGCGTGGGTTTCCTCCGGGTGCTCCGGTTTCCCCCACAGTCCAAAGACATGCAGGTTAGGTTAACTGGTGACTCTAAATTGACCGTAGGTGTGAATGTGAGTGTGAATGGTTGTCTGTGTCTATGTGTTAACCCCATGATGACCTGGTGACTTGTCCAGGGTGTACCCCGCCTTTCGCCCGTAGTCAGCTGGGATAGGCTCCAGCTTGCCTGTGACCCTGTAGAACAGGATAAAGCGGCTAGAGATAATGAGATGAGATGAGATGAGATGAGATATCTGTACACACCCTTAGCCTAATACTTGGTTGATGCACCTTTGGCAGCAATTACAGCTTCAAGCCGTCTTGGGAAAGAAGCTACGAGCTTGGCACACTTGTTTCTGGACATTTTTGCCCATTCCTCTTGGCATATCCTTGCAAGCTCTGTCAGGTTGGATGGGGAGCATCGGTACACAGCCATTTTCAGCTTCTTCCACAGATGTTCAATTGGATTCAGGTCTGGGCTCTGGCTGGGCCACTCAACGACATTCACAGACTTTCTCCGAAGCCACTCCTTTGTTCTCTTGGCTGTGTGCTTCAGGTTGTTGTCATGTTGGAAGGTAAACCTTCGCCCCAGTCTGAGGTCCAGAGCACTCTGGAGCAGGTTTTCTTCAAGGATTTTGGTGTACTTAGCTGCATACATCTTTCCCTCTATCAGGACTAGGCACCCCGTTCCCGCTGCTGAAAAACATCCCCACATCATGATGTTGCCACCACCATGCTTCACTGTAGGGATGGCATTAGCTAGGTGATGAGTGGTGCCTGGTTTCCTCCAGACGTGACACCTGGTATTCAGGCCAAAAAGTTCAATTTTGGTTTCATCAGGCCAGAGAATCTTGTTTCTTATGGTTTGAGAGTCCTCTAGGTGCCTTTTGGCAAGCTCCAAGCGGGCTGTCATGTGCCTTTTACTAAGGAGTGGCTTCCGTCTGGCCACTCTACCATAAACGCCCAATTTGTGCTGCCTGATTGTGGAGTGCTGCCTGGATGTTTGATCTTCTGAAAGGTTCTCCCATCTCCACAAGGATACGCTGGAGCTCTGTCAGAGTGACCCTCGGGTTCCTGCTCACCTCCCTGGCCAAGGCCTGTCTTCCCTGATCGCTCAGTTTGGCCAGGCGGCCAGGTCTAAGAAGATTCTTGGTGGTTCCAAATTTCTTCCATTTACGAATGATGGTGGCCACTGTGCTCTTTGGGACCTGTAAAGCTGCAGCAATTTTTCTGTACCCTTCTCCAGATCTATGCCTTGACACAATCCTGTTTCTGAGGTCTGCAGATAATTCCTTTGACCCCATGGCTTGGAGATTGCTCTGACATGCACTGTCAAGTGTGGGACCTTATATAGGCAGGTGTTGGCAATCCCCAATCATCTCCAATCAATAGAATTTACCACAGGTGGACTCCAATTAAGTTGTAGAAACATCTCAAGCAGTATCAGTGGAAACAAAATGCACCTCAGCTCACTTTTGGGTATCATATCAAAGGGTGTGCACACTTGTGTACATATATTTGCATTTTGATTTTTAATAAATTAGCACAAATGTCTAAAAACATGCTTTCACTTTGTCATTATGGGCTATTTTGTGGAGAATTTTGTGACAAAAAAATGAACTCAATCTATTGTAGAATAAGTCTGTAACATAATAAAATGTGGATAAGGTGAAAGGGGTGTGCAGACTTTCCAGCTTGATTGTACATATGTTGTCTGTACATTATGTTTACATGTCTGTGTGTATTCTGGGGGATGTGTTAGTTCTGTATGTGGACCAAATGTGAAGCAACGCTGCATTTCCTATCAGACAAAGGCCAGTCTTGGCCAACTAACACACAGGACAGTGTGATTCATTATTTGCATTTCTCAGCATGTGTATATGTAGGCAGAGATTGCTATTTGGGAGGATAAATTAACCAAGTGGTCACATAAAACTATTTCTTTCCATGGATACTCACTTGTAGAAGTTCCTGTTGAACTTCCTCTCATGGGGGAAACCCATCATGCCACAAACAACTCTTGAGTTTTTAGGTGTCCAGCCATTATCGCAAATTTGGGTCCAGCTGTTTTTATACTTCACTTCCACCACTCCCTCTATCACTGGCAGCCGCTTGCTGGATACCACCGGTCGGAGACGCACCTCCTCCACATTCCTTTCATCCACCTGCACCTAAGAGACAGACACAAAGCAGCCAAACATGAAGCAAAGCCAGTGAGACAAAATCTTGGCAAGAGGGCAGTAAAAGCTCAGAAAGAGACAGAGAGAGCTGAAGAGTCAGTCATGGAAAGGTCAGTTTAAGCTAATATTTCACAGAGGCCAGTAAGAGGTAAATGGAAAAAAATCAGTTGCAGACATCAGATAATCGGAAAAACATGGAGCAGAAGTAGGCGACAAAAATGCTTCCCATATGATATTAATTTCTAAAGTGATAAATTCCTGGATTGTAATATGTATCTCTTTTTACTGAAAAGTTTAATTGACCAAGTTTTTAAGTTTTAGGTTTCACGCATTCACTCATACAAATATAATTGTGTTAGTGAGCAGTGGCATGTGTAGATGAGTCAGATTAATATAGACTGTACCTCTATGATGTTGGAGTCAACAAATCCTGACAGCCTCTCATCCTTACAGACCACCCCAGCATCTTCATCATGAGTGCAGTCACTGCTGCCCCATCCACGTGACTTACAGACTGAGATACTCCTCTCACTGCCACTGCACTGCACGTTATCTAACCAGATCTTACCTGGAACGCACACACACAACCCATCCAGAATGTATTCAGTAGATGCAGTTGAAAGAAATGTGCTCGGACTGTGATCTTTAAGAGATAAAATTAACTTGCAGTGTGTTATTATTGTTACCTGTGCCCTTTCCATACTTGGCGCTGTGAGCCCAGCCTGTAGCAGAGACAAACCCGAGCTGACGACAGAGCACATGAGCATTGGCCAGTGAAAAGTCGTCATCACAGATGGTTCCCCATTCGCCCTTATAGAAAACCTCAATTCGACCCTCATTGTGCTTCCGTGGATGACCAGCCAGTCGAAACTTTAGATGCTCAGGTGACTTGGCTGTTGGGACTGTTGGAGTGGGACTTGGGCGCACAGTGGATGTGGTCTGAGTAAAGCATGATGGAAACCAAATGCCAAGAAAGAACAAGACTATGTGTCTCCACCACTGAGACTGCTCCATAACTAGATCTGCAGAGAAGGAAAGTGAAAGAGAATAACTGAACAGAAGCATGGATACTGAACATGCCTGTCTGTGAGTCTGCATGAAGACCTGATGTGAACCAGCTGTCTAGAGTTTCGAAAAGCAAGCAGGTGGCCATTGGTACTGTGTAACTAACACATACTGTGTAAACTGTATGTGTGTTTTCATGATCATTTGTTTGAGTAAACTAATCAGATTCAGCATCTCACTAAAGCCTCATTTTCCACAGCCATTTGGAAATAATCTCTAAACTTTAACCTTTCGCCTGACTGACCCCAGGATGCTTGAGGCATAGTTCGAAATACAAGACATATTTTTCACTAGTCTGAACATGAAACAACGACTACACAGTCAATGCTGCTAGTCCAGCAATGCTGTGAGAATACCCCACAGGATACCTAATACACATTTGCACTATCAAACAGACATACGCGCAGAAAGATGAAATATAATAATCATTCTTAAAAAAAAGAGAAGTCAACAGTTTCAAAAATCCAAAGATAGGCTACAAAAATATAATTTTTTGGTTTAATAAACCAGGGCTTCTCAACCATTTTGCAGCCAGGGTGCCCCTAGAAGTGTAAAACCCCAGGTTTTTACACTTAAAATTATTTACTTAACAAATATAATCCACCATTAAGCAAAGAAGCACCATCATACTGTATATTACCGCTTACCGATCCCATGACTGGTTGTTGTTGTGGGGGCGTTATACTGATAAACACACCATATACAACCCCAATTCCAAAAAAGTTGGGACAAAGTATAAATTGTAAATAAAAACGGAATCCAATAATTTATAAAACTCAAAAACTGATATTGTATTCACAATAGAACAAAGGCAACATAACAAATGTCGAAAGTGAGACATTTTGAAATTTCATGCCAAATATTGGCTCATTTGAAATTTCCTGACAGCAACACATCTCAAAAAAGTTGGGACAGGGGCAATAAGAGGCTGGAAAAGTTAAAGGTACAAAAAAGGAACAGCTGGAGGACCAAATAGCAAATCATTAGGCCAATTGGCAATAGGTCATTAACATGACTGGGTATAAAAAGAGCATCTTGGAGTGGTAGCGGCTCTCAGAAGTAAAGATGGGAAGAGGATCACCAATCCCCCTAATTCTGCACCAACAAATAGTGGAGCAATATCAGAAAGGAGTTCGACAGTGTAAAATTGCAAAGAGTTTGAACATATCATCATCTACAGTGCATAATATCATCAAAAGATTCAGAGAATCTGGAAGAATCTCTGTGCATAAGGGTCAAGGCTGGAAAACCATACTGGGTGCCCGTGATCTTCGGGCCCTTAGACGGCACTGCATCACATACAGGCATGCTTCTGTATTGGAAATCACAAAATGGGCTCAGGAATATTTCCAGAGAACATTATCTGTGAACAGAATTCACCATGCCATCCGCCATTGCCAGCTAAAACTCTATAGCTCAAAGAAGAAGCCGTATCTAAACATGATCCAGAAGTGCAGACGTCTTCTCTGGGCCAAGGCTCATTTAAAATGGACTGTGGCAAAGTGGAAAACTGTTCTGTGGTCAGATGAATCAAAATTTGAAGTTCTTTATGGAAATCAGGGATGCCGTGTCATTCGGACTAAAGAGGAGAAGGACCACCCAAGTTGTTATCAGTGCTCAGTTCAGAAGCCTGCATCTCTGATGGTATGGGGTTGCATTAGTGTGTGTGGCATGGGCAGCTTACACATCTGGAAAGACCCCATCAATGCTGAAAGGTATATCCAGGTTCTAGAACAACATATGCTCCCATCCAGACGACGTCTCTTTCAGGGAAGAGCTTGCATTTTCCAACATGACAATGCCAAACCACATACTGCATCAATTACAGCATCATGGCTGCGTAGAAGAAGGGTCCGGGTACTGAACTGGCCAGCCTGCAGTCCAGATCTTTCACCCATAGAAAACATTTGGTGCATCATAAAACAGAAGATATGACAAAAAAAGACCTAAGACAGTTGAACAACTAGAATCCTACATTAGACAAGAATGGGTTAACATTCCTATCCCTAAACTTGAGCAACTTGTCTCCTCAGTCCCCAGACGTTTACAGACTGTTGTAAAGAGAAAAGGGGATGTCTCACAGTGGTAAACATGGCCTTGTCCCAACTTTTTTGAGATGTGTTGTTGTCATGAAATTTAAAATCACCTGATTTTTCCCTTTAAATTATACATTTTCTCAGTTTAAACATTTGATATGTCATCTATGTTCTATTCTGAATAAAATACGGAATTTTGAAACTTCCACATCATTGCATTCCGTTTTTATTTACAATTTGTACTTTGTCCCAACTTTTTTGGAATCGGGGTTGTATACTGACACCATTAGAATGCTGTATTTCTGTAGTTTCCTACAGAACTCAGACCAGTGAGTCAAATGTATGTGGAATTTAATTAAAATTTAAATATGCCAAAATATTTGGAATATTTGGTATTAACAGTATGTTTTCTATTTTTATGACAGTGGCAGTTAAAATCAAGTTGATATACAGTCATGTTCAAAATAATAGCAGTGTGTTTAAAAACATGAGTAAAGCTCAAAATCCTTATAATAGTTTTTATTTCCATGCATTGGGAACACTGCACATTATATTCTACATCAAAACATGAAGAAAAATGTATCAATGTTTTAATTACTTTACAGAAAATGAAGAAAAATGAATTTTGGGCTGTTCAAAAAAATAGCAGTGTCTGTATTTTTCATTACAAACTCAAATATTGACTGTATAAACTGAAAAAATCTTTAGGATTTAGCATTCCTGTGAATCACTAAACTAATATTTAGTTGTATAACCACGGTTTCTGAGAACTGCTTCACATTTGTGTTGCATGGAGTCGACCAACTTCTGGCACCTGTGAACAGGTATTCCAGCCCAGGATGATTTGACAGCATTCCACAATTCCTCTGCATTTCTTGGTTTTGTCTCAGAAACAGCATTTTTGATGTCGCCCCACAAGTTTTCTATCGGCTTAAGGTCCGGGGATTGGGATGGCCACTCCATGACTTTAATTTTGTTGGTCTGGAACCAAGATGCTGCTCGCTTACTGGTGTGTTTGGGGTCGTTGTCTTTTTGAAACACCCATTTCAAGGGCATTTCCTCTTCAGCATAAGGCAACATGACCTCTTCAAGTATTTTGATATATGCAAACTGATCCATGATCCCTGGTATGCAATAAATAGGCCCGACACCATAGTAAGAGAAACATCCCCATATCATGATGCTTGCACCACCATGCTTCACTGTCTTCAGAGTGTACTGTGGCTTGAATTCACTGTCTGGGGGTCGTCTGACAAACTGTCTGCGGCTCTTGGACCCAAAAAGAACAATCTTACTTTCATCAGTCCACAAAATGTTTTTCCATTTCTCTTTAGACCAGTCAATGTGTTCTTTGGCAAATTGCATCCTCTTCAGCACGTCTTTTTTTTAACAGTGGAACTTTGCGGGGGCTTCTTGCCGATAGATTAGCTTCACACAGGCGTCTTCTAATTGTCACAGTACTCACAGGTAACTTCAGACTGTCTTTCATCACCCTGGAGCTGATCATTGGCTGAGTCTTTGCTATTCTGGCTATTCTTCGATCCATTCGAATGGTAGTCTTCCATTTTCTTCCACGTCTCTCTGGTTTTGCTGTCCATTTTAAAGCATTGGAGATCATTTTAGCCCAGCAGCCTATCATTTTCTGCACTTCTTTATGCGTTTTCCACTCTCCAATCAACGTTTTAATCAAAACACGTCGTTCTTCTGAACAATGTCTGGAATGACCCATTTTTCTCAGGTTTTCAGAGAGAAATGGATGTACAACATGTGCTGGCTTCATCCTTAAATTAGTGCCACCTGACTGACACCTGTTTTTTCACAGACTGAATGACCTCACTAATTGAACTCCACACTGCTATTATTTTGAACGCGCCCCTTTCACTTAATTATTCAATTACACAGACTCAGGAACATGCATATCATGAATGTTGGGTCTGTTGGTTTTCTACGACTTTACTACACCTACTGGTAAATTATTTGCCATGTAGTAATATAATTTCTACCAAAAGCAGTGATTGATCTGGTTAGTCATGTTGGACTGCTATTATTTTGAACACAACTGTATATTAAAGTTACTGAACTTCAGAATAAACCCCATTCAACTCAAGTGATCACTTTAGTGATAATTAAATCATGACTGTAACAACTATAATGTGACCGTCAATGATGGCGTAGCTCACTCCAACCCTGTCTAGTCCAGAAGGAACAATCTAAAGTGCGTAATAAATGTTACAAGCTATATATACTATATACAAGCTACAGTTGTGCTCATAAGTTTACATACCCTGGCAGAATTTTTGCTTTCTTGGCCTTTTTTCAGAGAATATGAATGATAACACAAAAACTTTTTTCCCACTCATGGTTAGTGGCTGGGTGAAGCCATTTATTGACAAACAACTGTGTTTTCCATTTTTAAATCATAATGACAACAAAAAACATCCAAATGACCTTGATCAAAAGTTTACATACCCCAGTTCTTAATACCGTGTATTGCCCCCTCGAACATCAATGACAGCCTGAAGTCTTTTGTGGTAGTTGTGGATGAGGCTCTTTATTTTCTCAGATGGTAAAGCTGCCCATTCTTCTTGGCAAAAAGCCTCCAGTTCCTGTAAATTCCTGGGCTGTCTTGCATGAACTGCGCGCTTGAGATCTCCCCAGAGTGGCTCGATGATATTGAGGTCAGGAGACTGAGATGGCCACTCCAGAACCTTCACTTTGTTCTGCTGTAGCCAATGACAGGTCGACTTGGCCTTGTGTTTTGGATCATTGTCATGTTGGAACGTCCAAGTACGTCCCATGCGCAGCTTCCGGGCTGATGATTGCAAATTTGCCTCCAGTATTTGCTGACAACATGCTGCATTCATCTTTCCTTCAACTTTGACCAAGTTTCCTGTGCCTTTGTAGCTCACACATCCCCAAAACATCAGCAATCCACCTCCGTGCTTTACAGTAAGAATGGCGTTCCTTTCATCATAAGCCTTGTTGACACCTCTCCAAATGTAACGTTTATGGTTGTGGCCAAAAAGTTCAATTTTGGTCTCATCACTCCAAATTACCTTGTTCCAGAAGTTTTGAGGCTTGTCTCTGTGCTGTTTGGTGTAAATTTTTGTTGGTCTACCTGACCGTGGTTTGGTTTTAACAGAGCCCCTGATTTTCCATTTGTTAATCACAGTTTAAACACTGCCGACTGGCATTATCAATTCCGTAGATATCTTTTTGTATCCCTTTCCTGTTTTATACAGTTCAACTACCTTTTCCCATAGATCAGTTGACAATTCTTTTGCTTTCCCCATGACTCAGAATCCAGAAACGTCAGTGGCTGGATGAAAGATGCAAGATCTGTCTGGATCCCAGAAACTCACTCAGCTTTTATGCACACACTGATTACAAGCAAACAGATCACAGGTGAGGACGTTACCTTTAGTAGCCATTCAAACCCATTTGTGTCAACTTCTGTGCATGTTATCATGCCAAAATCACCAGGCTATGTGAACTTTTGATCAGGGTAATTTGGGTAGTTTCTGTTGTCATTATGATTTAAAAAGAGAAAACACAGTCATTTGACAATAAATGGTTTCACCCAACCACTAAGCATGAGTGGAAAAGATGTTTTTGTGTTATCATTCATATTCTCTGAAAAATGGTCAAAGAATCATAGATTCTGCCAGGGTATGTAAACTTATGAACACAACTGTATATATGAGCTATATATAGAAGCTACATACACCCTAGGAATACCTATCTATTTGCCAGAAAGAATCCAAAACGGCGAGGAATTGACCGAGAAGAAGCGATTTTTGTTGAACTGCTCATTAAGGCTTAATTAGTCCATAACTTCATTAATAATTGTAATTCAGCAAATCTGGGTAGAAGTTATATGCACCCTAGGTACCCCTACCTTTATGCCAGAAAGAATCAAAATCGGTGAAGAATTGAGGGAGAAGAAGTGATTTGTGTGGAAATTGCTCATTTGGGCTTAATTACTCCGTATCCTCATTATTATTAACTGCAATTATGTAAATTTGGGTAGAAGCTATATGCACCCCAGGCAGACCTACCTTCCTGCCAAAAAGAATAAAAATCAGTGAAGAATTGAGAGAGAAGAAGTGATTTTCGTGAAATGTGGATGACGCCGGATGACGGACGGGCGACGGACAACACATGATGGCATAAGCTCATCACCTATTGGCCAAATAAGCTAACAAGAAGGGCACTTGGTAGAATGCACACCACCGCCAAGTCACATACAGCATTATCATTATCAAACTCAAGTCATTTGAACCTAGCATAATAGTAAAGATGTACACCAAATTACGTCAAAACCCATTCACTACTTTTCGAGTTACATTGGGAACAGACAAAAAAATAATAATCCTGGCTCCATATACATATCCGGATTTACATCAAAATCTAATCAACTGTTCCTTGGTCCATGGCTCACCTTTCCTCAAAATCTGTTCACTACTTTTTGAGTTATGTTGGAACAGACAGACAGACAAACAAACAAACAGAGGCAAAAACGTAACCTCATCCAATAAAGTTGGCGGAGGTAAATATTACAGACAGTAGTTAGACTTAACAATTATATACCAAAGGCGAGGTGAGTATCGGTGAATAATAACTGAGACGAAGTCGAAGTTATTATTCACTGATATTCACTGAGCCAGAGGTGGATAATTGTTTTAGTATAAATACACATGTGACTATTTCAAAAAATTAAAAAAATAGCATTAAAAAAATTTGATTTCAAACTTCAAAAGTGGCATGCAAATGTAATAATAGCGGGGCGCAGACTTGTGTCACTTATCTATGCCGACTCACATAAAATACTTTGTTTTGAAATAGACTGACTAAATCACAATTCCACCTTACCTTTGAATAGTTTTAGACCAAACTTCGTAGCATCTTTAGTGCTTTTAGGAACAGCATTTTCTTTCATAATTTGTAATTTTTCCTCACTTACACTGACAAAGTGATTGGCCACCATTTTGCCGAATCGCTCGAGGTGATTATCGAGAAATAGTCCGAATTTCTCAACCAATCAGTGCGCGCAATTTTCTATAATCACCTGAGAATTTATACTAATATTAAATAGTTAATATTTACTGTATAACTTATTACTGATTCTTCACTTGTGTGTATTGGATAACAAAAGTCCATCGAAATTCATAGTGAACTCCCAAGGGAAACGGGTCTCTTTCCATAGAAACAGATACATCACAGTATAAAGTGCAGTCTTAAATAACTAAATAATAAACTTCTTTTTTGGCTCTGTATTCTGGCTCTGTATTTGAAAAGAAACAATGCCAGTCAAAGCATATAATGTTAGTTTTGATAATATTATAAATCACTATACTGAGTGACTTATATAGGAAACACTGCCTCCTGTTTTAGGGCACCAGTAGTTCGGACAAACTGATACTTAGTGGTTCTGAAGCTCTGAAGTCCGAAGCCAATGGGCATCATGACACGCTGACCATCTTCCCTTCGGATACTTTGGCTATAATTGTGACATGTTATTTCTTACTTGATTTGAGGACTTTTTGCCTTCAGTCTCGTCTTCAGTAGTTAAAATTCAAACATATTCTTCAGGTTATGAAACTTATGCCAAATAAACTGAAAGTTTCTGAGTTTTGTTTGGCATATGACCACAGTTCTACAGAACTGCTAGGCAACATATCATGGTGCTGCTAGCTTGCGGATAAAGATCTAAATTTAATCACCATGTCTAACACACATAACATCACTAATCCTTCGAGCATTGCAGATAACTCATCTCATCATCTCTAGCCGCTTTATCCTGTTCTACAGGGTCGCAGGCAAGCTGGAGCCTATCCCAGTTGACTACGGTCGAAAGGTGGGGTACACCCTGGACAAGTCGCCAGGTCATCACAGGGCTGACACAGAGACACAGACAACCATTCACACTCACATTCACACCTACAGTCAATTTAGAGTCACCAGTTAACCTAACCTGCATGTCTTTGGACTGTGGGGGAAACTGGAGCACCCGGAGGAAACCCACGCGGACACGGGGAGAACATGCAAACTCTGCACAGAAAGGCCCTCGCCAGCCACGAACCCGGACCTTCTTGCTGTGAGGCGATAGCGCTAACCACCACACCACTGTGCCGCCCCCATTGCAGATAACTTTAATACAAATTCTGCATACATGTATGTACAATGTACACAAAATGCATATGGTATCTTTAACAAACAGTGTTACATGGACTCCTGTTAGTATAAAAGCATATAAAGTAGCACTGATTGGAAGACTTATGCGACAGGTATTTTAACAGTCTACCAAACATCAAAATCTTATAAATATCCTCAGTCTTATTCAGGTTTGACATTTTTTTTTAATGGTAGAAAATCTCTAAGATTTTTTTCCTCTCAAAATTGGTACTGTACATCTCAGCAGCAGCAGGCCCACAGGTTTACACTCCGTAAAAATATGTGAAAGAAACATGGTTTGCCAGAGTGGATCTTTTCTGACGGGCAGTGGATTATGAGATTGACTGGCAGGGCACCATGGCCCTAGTGGTGCAAATATGAAAGTCAAATCCAGAGTCTGCTGATGCCACCACTTATAAAACATTGGGATGAGTTGAACTTGGTCACAGTATCAACACAGTTATGTTATAAATGAGTCGATTTTCACTCGTGTGCATCTCCTTTACATTTATGTCATTTCTCTGCACTCATCCGCTTGACAGCAGATAATTTATATGAAGCAGTTAGAGCAAGGAAAGCAGAAAACTATAGTGCATGTTACTCCAGCAGACAAAAATCACAGAGGTCATAAGGTTAACCATGATGAGTTGGTACTAGATCTGCTCATGCTTGGATATTTGATGAAATGGGAGTCATTTAGCATAAGAGCTCATTTCGAAGCTATCTTTTGGTTGTAAAGACAATAACTACCCATAGCTATGAGAAACCAGCCAAACCGAATGCTTATAATTGAGCTTATTATATATTATTCCAAATAAACTGCATTTACGACAAAGTTAGAGAACAACAGAAAGCAAAGGACAAATCCCAGGACCTTGAGAACAACAGTTAGCATGATGAGGGATGTTGAAGTCAGTGGTTAATGATATGGAACTTCTAATACAACTGAAGATTAAAAAATGAAAGGTTCCAGACACACAGAAATGGAATAACTGAAATGACAGGAGTATAAACAAGTTACTGTTGCGATGATCTCTGTGGTTTATTATTATGGTTAATAATGGTTTAGTTACTAATTAGCTTTACAATGAGCCAGTAAAGTTAAAGAAAACATTTTGAATGAACTCAAACTCGCTAAAAAGTAAAAATATAACAGCTGCTGAGATCAAAAAGTCACCGACGGGGAAAATGAGGGCATTGAACAGATGCACTGAGGTGCGCATGTCGAGGTCTACGTGTCGGCCAGCCCCGAGTCTCTGATCACAGCCTACAAAACCGAAATTCAGCAAATAAACGAGTAAATTCAATAAAACAACAATATCCGATAGTCATTCCTACCTTTTAAAAAGCTTATGGATCCTTTTCGGTTTTGCTCAGTGCCCTGGAAACTACTTTCTTTCTTTCTTTCTTCAACACAATGACTAAGTTATGAAAATGGCTCAGACTGCTGAAGACTCGACATAGCTGCTGTAAATAAATAGCAATGTTTATCCTGTTTATTAACAGCACTCTGACTCCTAATAACGACGGATAGCTAATGAGACAGACAGAGAGAGAGAGAGAGAGAGAGAGAGAGAGAGAGAGAGAGGGAGGAAGGAGGAGTTGAGACTGCAGGAAAGAGTTTCTCCAGAAACCACACACTGGCCCTTTCACCGTTATGGAGCGGTTTTCCATGTTTCCGTTTGCGTGACAGGAGTGACAGCAGTAAAGTCTCTTCACAGACTCCTTTCTCTGTATACAGCAAAAAACAATGCCATTTAAACTAATCACGTGTCCACGTTCTAAGTACTGAGTAAATATACAGAGCCAGGTATATAATTTTAATATTTTTATTATAAAAAAAAATAAGAAAAAGTACAAAGATGGGTCTTAACACATTCCATTGCTGCTCAGAGCAGCTTTGTCAAATAACGGTCTTTCATTTAGGCACTTTTCATATCATACAGAAAACTAAACTGTTTAATAAAACCCATTAAGGACTTCAAACTTAAAGGAACAGTCCACCGTACTTCCATAATGAAATATGCTCTTCTCTGAATTGAGACGAGCTGATCCGTACCTCTCCGAGCTTTGTGCGACCTCCCAGTCAGTCAGACGCGCTGTCACTCCTGTTAGCAATGTAGCTAGGCTCAGCATGGCCAATGGTATTTTTTGGGGCTGTAGTTAGATGCGACCAAACTCTTCCGCGTTTTTCCTGTTTACATAGGTTTATATGACCAGTGATATGAAACAAGTTCAGTTAAAAAAATTGAAACGTGGCGATTTTCTATGCTATGGAAAGTCCGCACTATAATGACAGGCGTACTAACACCTTCTGCGCGCTTCGGCAGCGCATTGAAACGGAGCTCAGATATCAATGCGCTGCCGAAGCGCGCAGATGATGTTAGTACGCCTGTCATTATAGTGCGGACTTTCTATAGCATAGAAAATCGCTACGTTTCAATTTGTGTAACTGAACTTGTTTCATGTCACTGGTCATATAAACCTATGTAAACAGGAAAAACGTGGAAGAGTTTGGTCGCATCTAACTACAGCCCCAAAAAATACCATTGGCCATACTGAGCCTAGCTACATTGCTAACAGGAGTGACAGCGCGTCTGACTGACTGGGAGGTCGCACAAAGCTCGGAGAGGTACGGATCAGCTCGTCTCAATTCAGAGAAGAGCATATTTCATTATGGAAGTACGGTGGACTGTTCCTTTAAATGGACCAAAAAGCTTTGGGAAGAAAATAACTGTCTTACAGTTTTACTGTGAGATAAAAGCACAATAACTGTTGGACCACAATCCCTCTAACTTCCATGTCTTTGGTTAATCCCGAGATGGTTGAAGGTCCAGACTTCCAGAGAGCCATTATGATTTATTAAAAAAAACAAACAAAAAAAAACCAAAAAAAAAACCACACAACGCTTTAAGAAATGCATAAAAATAGGCCCTGCATGAAGCAAAGTATATCTACCTACATTTACAGTACAAGTGGAAAGCTAATGGACCATATTTTGTCCATGATTTTTTTTTAACTGTGTACAGTCCCCAAATTAAAGACATTTCCTTTGTAAAACAAGAACATAAGTCAGACAATTAAAACTGCCACTTTGTCTTCACGCCCCATTTATAAATTTACAGCAAAAATACGTCTGAAACCCTCTAACTATACATTGAACAATTTCTTGAAATGTACATAACGTTGTAAAAAAAGTATATAACATTTATTTTTACAATCATTTTCACACTTCTCAATACCATGCTCATTTTTTCAAAACACTTGACACATTCATGCTCATATCTATATACTATGTGAGTTGAACTGAATACTTTTGCATTGCTTTCATACAAAATGTATTCAGTGACAACTTCTTCCAAAATTCATAAATGCCTCTCTCAGTCAACATTCACCACCAGCAAAGTTCTGTATAACAATTTTTGCTGACATTTTGATGGACAATGTGTGCAAATGACTATATACAGTGAAGGCTTGCCATTTTTGGTATTGAATAATGTATTTTCAGTAATTGACTTTCTTTTAGATTATATTGCACATAGCTGAATTTCAGATTTACTGTATGTGGTGTGACAATACTTACTATAAGAGGCGTCATACTTTTTTCTTTTATTTTGCAACGCAACACTTAAAACACAGGATAGAGCAACACACACGTGCATTTTGCAGTGCTTCAAGTTGTTTGTTTTTTCACCTCATTGTACTTTGAAGGACAAAGTAGTCTTATAGGAAAGAGCATGTGCCATAGTTATAGTAGCACGAGTCACTTTTGGGTTAAAGTATGAAGTGTTTTGGTGGTTTCAGTGCATTTTGCACCAAAAGTTAACTGATGTGCTCAGGTGCATGGCTGTAAAGCACACTGGGTGAAGAGTTTTGAAAAAGTGGACATGGTGTTGAGACAAGTGTGAAAATGATTGTAAAAAAGTAGTAATGAAGGTTTTCTGAACCTATGGAACGCATGTGCCTCATTTATGATCATTAATACAAAAAGAAAGTACTGACTGGCCTGACCTAGTCTCTTGACTCTACATATAGGAATTGCATTTCTCTTATGCAGATTTAATTGCGTTATACCTTTAAAAACATTACACTGACCATGCTCACAAGTGTGTGTATCCTTATACGTCATGAGTTATGCCTTTAACACTATAATGAAAATAACTGTAATTGAAAGTAAAAACCATCCTTTGCTAAAAGCCTACCATGGAAGTCTTGGTACGTGCTCATGGCCTAGAGGTCGCTGTACAGATCCAAAAGATTTGGACAAAAGCTAAAGTTTTACCTGAGTCAATATTTAGGGACCAGAGCTACAGTACAGCAAAGGGATGACATACACAACTACTAACATCCATTAATACACGTATTACTTCTTCCCATCGGATAATAGCCAGATGGTGAAGGCGTCCATGATGAACCTCCAGAGCTACTGAGAATTTTAGTAGTGGTCTTGAGGCGATAGCAGTGATGAAGACGAGTTCGACAGTTCCAACAGCGCTCCAACAGCACCAAAGTAGCCCTTTAGAAATAAAGAAAAATGTCACTCATCCTTGGACACCATTTCTACTTTTAGTGTTTCTGTACGTTTTACCCTATAACACACACCTCATGTCTGAGGAACAGAGCTTTGAGCTGTCCTTTACTCCAGTAGTCCAAAGCATACGCCAGCAACTTCATGGATAATGTGTTCACGCGCAAGAAGTTCCCAACAAACACCACTCTCTCGATTTTCTAAATAAAAACGTATTTATCAAGCACACCCTCTAAACAAAGTTCCTTTAACAATGAAAGAACATGGTCCACAGCATGTGCTGAATGGACCCTGGCCACTCATAGCCCTGTACAATGCTGCTTGATCCAGATTCCACAAGGCAGCACCGTAAAGAGGCTGAGAGACAAGGGCAAGCACAAATTGGACTAAAAACACAAAGCAGAAAAATGTCTAAATGTATTAGCATGTAGCAGTGTGTAGGTCATACCTCATTTAGTGCACACATGCGAGTGATTGAACCTATGTTGTTTGTGATGGTGACAAGTGTGGCTCTAGCCAAATCCTCTTTTGAGACGGAATCTCGCTTTTCTTTACACATCATGCTCCCAAAACTAAAAACACACAAATAAAAGTACATATTTACAACCAAGCATGTTTACTATTTACATAACATCATGACTAACACAAGAGAAATGTCATTTCACCAAGAGCTCAGTTTATAGAATTATAAAATTCCTAATTTGAAGTTATGGCTTTGTGCTTGTGACGAGCTGCATTTCATACATACCTAGAAGCAACAGTCCATCCTGGTAAGCCAAATCTCTCGTAGTCACCCCCATAAATATCTCTGACCAGTTTATCCACACGAGTGCTTTCCCCCCTCGAAGCCATTTCCAGCGCCTCTTCAAAGGTGGAGCAGCCAGTGAGCAAGCAACAGAGCCCAAGGAAAGTACCACCACCCAAACTATGAAAAGAGAAACAAATTAGCAAACTAATTCTTCTCCAGAGTCTCCCAGATCTTACAAACTAATTCTACTGATCACATCAGCTGACTATACTGTGCAATACTTAGTAATTAAACAACAATTAAGGTCTTAAGAGATTTGATGAATTGCACCTCCTTTTTAAGCCCTGACTGACCTGGTACCAGTGACGCGTTTGTAGTTGTCTTTGGAGTAGACGGCCAGTATACTGACCCCGGAGCCGATGTTGACCAGGAGCAGAGGGTAAGGGTTCTCCAAATTGTAGGCTCTCTGTTCACAGTGCTCTGTGTCCGTGGGGTTCTCATAGTAGTAACACTCAGAAGGCCCACTTGAGACCACTGAGTCAATGTAAAGGACACCCTTAATCAGACAGTCCAACTCATCCAGCTTCAGAAGCTGCAGGTTTGCCATCTTAGAAAGAGGAAACAGGGCAAGTGCCCATTTAATAATAATAATAATAATAATAATAATAATAATAATAAACCATGCACTGAAAGGCTCCAGTTGAAATTACGGATTCTCTGAGGTGACTGGCATAATACTATTTTCTGAGGAACACAGCCCCAAAGAAAATAGTACTATGCCAAAGAGAAGGCATAATTTCAACCTGAGCCTCTCGGTGCACGGTATATTGGATTTATATCCCTCATCAAAATATTCCAAACTAAAAATGTGTTAACTACAAAGAATTAGAAATAAACCTGAAAAAAGGTCTAACTCTACCCGTTAGGCATGATCATGAGATGCAAATGTACACAAACGCTCGCGGCGCCAGAGCTGTGGCTCAAGCCGGCCATAAAGCCGGAAATTGTGACGTCAATTCATGGTATAGCCATTCTTTTAAAATTTATGTCAAGATATATAGTGCTTAAATCAACAATGGAACCATTTTATGGTCACGTGAGCCATCCTTGGCCAATCCCTGCATGGGAATCTTTTGATGAGGGATATAAAACATACTATACTGGAACACAAATCTCAACACTATGATCCACGTTTGTAGGCATTTGTATTAAACAAATCAGGTAGGTACACACTGTGCGGAAATCAGCCTCAAACTTGTACGCTCCACCACCAGTGGCACAGAGAGTAGTGTGCAGGCTGGAGAAATGCTTGTCTCTGCCCATCTGTAAGAAAGCTGGAAGCTCTTGTGTGGGAAAGCGAATGAAGTGGAGGCTACCCCTGCGCCCCCACAGAGTCAGGTCCGGCAGCTCCAGATGGACATCACGAATGCCTGTTTTGCCATAAGCTGTGTGTGAAGTGAGGTAATGGCGGATACTTTTCAGACTTTCCACCTCCTCCTGCTCTTCTTCTGCTGTGATGTCTTTGGGCTCAAAGTAAACCAGTTTTACCAGAGTACCACCTATATCCATGCCAAACCATGGGAAAGCTGTGGGACCAATAACAACAAAAAGAATTTACACAAATGCGTATGCTGAACAAAATAAACATTTTTAAATGCGTCAGCTATGTACCGAATAGGTTTAGGGGTAATACAGTAAAGCAAAAAATATTTTGATAGTGATATACAATATGTAATTTACAATTTTAAAAAATCTTGTATTCATTTAATGCTTGTTAAGTTACCTTAGTAACACAGCGTTAAACGTTATTAAGGTACGTTGTGGGCGTGGCCCCACGGTGTATACGCCACATTTTGAAAAATACTATTTAATATTTAATAATACGGCTTTTATTAGGTTTACACAAAATAAAATGACTGTTTCCTCAACCGGTCGCCATTATATAATTAAGCCGGTTCCTGTAGCTTTGTGTTTATTGTGAGAATTAATTTTCCTTAAGCTGTGCAGCTAGCTTGCTAGCATTAGCGCTAAACAGGGAACACATACGTGGCCTGTTTTTCTTCAGCGAGTCAAGCCTCTGTCTCCCCGAGCTCGAGTTCGACACTCGCCGCTCTGGGTGAGCGCTTCCCCCGGCACAACTGCGTTCCAGGTCCGCTGTAGCACCAAAGCTAGAAGGCACTTCAGCTCTGGAGCGGAGCGGCTGTATCTCCATCACGTCCTCATCTTTGACCTCACTGTCACAGTCGTAACCATTCATCTCCATGACAGAACTGCGCCCGCCTTTTTGAAAGCCTTTAAAATTTCAAACAGAGCATTAAAATCGGACATATTCCTCAAACCCTATCTAAGCATTGCACATTTTTATTCACGCACTGCAGCGTCTCCAGCTGAACTCATCTCTGTGTTTACAACACAAGCATTAGTCATATGATTGGTCACAGGAAGGCTGCGTCACGCCGAACGAATGCAGCGTTCTTCCCCCTTGGGTTCTAAAAAAACATCACTCTTTCCCTTGAAAAATGAAGGAAAGGAATTATCCTTTACTTTCTCTTATTTCTTTCACTTCGTTTGTATTTTTCTTACTTACCAACTCATCAAAAAGTGGACTTAATACAGGTTCATACCAACCAAACTGGCACAATTCAAATATTTGTACAGGCCTCTTCATTACATATAAAATTTGGGCTCCACTCCAGTCTCTAATAAAGGTTGGTTTTAAGACTTGATTTTTGGGCAGCCTGTGCACCATTAAGCCAAAATAAACCTATTTAGTTTGAGCTTACTTGAGGTCATTTGAGCATAGGATTATTCAAAAGAGGGCATTACTCTACTACTTGATTTACAGTTGAACAGAGTCAAAAAGAATCTTGGAACCAACAGTGAAGGAATCCGATTTTCCCGTCGATTTATGAACCGAACACAGAACGACACCGCGATTTTCTAATTCAAGCGTTCGCCACAGGGACTCGACTCTGTGACAGGTGTGGTATGCATCCGCCACCATGCTGGAGGAGATATAAATCCAAAATGCCGTCTCGTGTGAACAGTAACTGTGATGCATCTCCTACTTTCTCGAAATATTAGGATTCTCTAAAGTCCTCTGTTAAGTCAAGATTCAGAGAAAGTTTATATTTGTGGCTTTGACCCGGATATGTTAAAGCCGTCCAGTTATACAGAGGATTTAGCCCCATTACCAGCGATTGAATACCCTGATATTGTGAACCATCTCGTTCTTTAAATAAATAAAAAGCATAAATAAACAAGTTGCTGGGATGGCATTGCTAATATCTCACCTGGGACAGTTGACCCACAGCGCTCTCCTTGTGTAGCTAAACTCAGTAAGGTTTGCGCTGCTTCTAATCGGGCTCTCTTGGCAGATCTTTCATTTCTTATCCTGCTGTGCATCGCACAGCGTTCTCTGAACAGTTTTTCATCTGACTCATCGCCATTTTTAATTATTTCGGGAATTCCGAAAAATCGTTTCTTATTGTCAAGAGGAGCGCTATAATCACAATTATATCCCGCACACCAAGTGGGCATTGTTTGTCTTCAACGGCAGTGAAATCAAAAGAAAACCACGAAGCGTTGCAGCAGCTCACACAGCTTCCCGAGTTGCCGTTATCATCCAATATGCCGGACTTCCGGTTTGGGAAATGAGCGTGACGTCACACGCACACTAAGAATTGTTTGGCTCACGCAGAGATAATTACACCGCCGCACTGTGATTGGTCAAAAGTTTGGCAGCCATTTGGTCATTATGTATTGGGTTGTTTTACAATCAGGGTACAAAGTTTGTGTCACAGGGGTCCAAAATTCAAATAATAATAAAAAAAAAAACCTATCAAATCTACACTTTTGGAAATTAATACACATATGAACATAGGCATGTGTAATAGTCTGTATTATAACAAGATTAAGTGTAGCTTTAAGCAGGGCTGGGAGAAACAAATGAAGTGATTCTCGGAGAGGACTTTTTTTTTTTGGACAATTCAGAATCCACTACTTCCATAGTGCTTTTAAATATAAGGCTGTAAGCTTTGTGTTAGTTGTCTCTAATATTTATGTCCCGATATCTTGACCACATTTTAGGATGAAAATAATCATTTTAGATATGTTATTTTATATTGAAAAATTAGCTGTCTCGGAGAGGACTTTTTTTTGACACAATTACATACTAATTTGATCAAAATAGTCTGAAAACTTTCTGGCATTCAACATTAAAACTTAACTATGTTTCCAGTGATATGGAACCAAATTTGTTTTATGGTATAAAGAATGATTTAAGTGCATCCCTTTTGGAGCTACCTGTGGTCAAAAAAAGCACTTTTTCTAAATGACACGAGTAATTTTGCTAAATATGACATATATTGCCATACATTCACCAAAAATAACGTTATCACCAATTTTTTTTTTTTTTTTGCAATGTAAATAGAGCTATCACAGGGCTACAATAAACAACCAAGTTTATTTAGTCAAGCCTTTTGATATTGAAGATAATAAGTGTTAAATGTGATTTTTAGCTTGCGTACGCTGATTGTAAAACAACCCTGTTGTTGATTTTTACTGGCCGCAAGCACGTGCTCATTGTTTACATTCTGGCTTCTCAAAGTCTCGTCACTGCGGTTGGATTTCAGCAAACGGAGGGATTTCTACAAAAGATGACTTATGATAATGATAAAGATGACAAATACTTTCGTCACTGAGACGGCTGCCAGTAATTTTCTCTTCGTCACTGATGGATTATATTCGTTAATGACGAGCGCCAGCGGGAACCCTGCTTTATTCTTGAGTCATAACCTATTGACCAAGAATACTCATGAAGACTACACTCAGAAATCAATTCATATACTTAAAAAAAAAAAAAGTTGGTAAGCTTGGGGAACTTGGTTAATTTACCTGTCTAAGCACACCAGACTGTCACATCTACCTCAATAATAAATAAAAAGCAGGACTGTCACATGGGGGGAATGGTGGAAGTGATTACTCTGGGGCCCCTTGATAGAAGAAGTAGTAAGGGGGCTCACAGTTAAATGCCCTAGTGGAAAGTAACTTCAGGCAAGAGCACAGTTCTCGTCTGCATAGGTTATGAGGCCTCTCAGTCATTCTCCACAGTCTGGAGTCAGTGAAATAGTCAGCAAATTGATTCTGTTCTCAAAGCTGCTCCACTGTCTGTCTGCTGCCATCCTTATAGTCAAGGGTCAGTGATTCAGGAAGCCATCAACTAGCTCCCATGAATTCTTGGGTGATTATAGCACACCAGAGGGACCCAACCCCTCATTTGGTGGTGGGTACACATACACACCTATGGGCAATTTAGAATAACCAACTGAATTAATTTGTATGTCTTTGGACTGTGCCAAACCCATGCAAACACAAGGAAAACGTGCAAACTCTACACAGAAAGGCCCCAATTGGCCATTGGGCTTGAACCCAGAACCTTCTTGCTGTGAGGCAACAGTACCACTGCACCAAAAGTCAAAGTCCTTCCTGCACCATTCAATGGCGCATTTGGCGGCACCGATCTCCGTTTCGTAGCCCTCGGCCACTCGCCTATATTACATAGCTAGGGTTACAGTGGGGGGCTAGTCCTCTGGTAACCACAAGAGTTTGACTCCCCACTCTCATCTGTATTGCAGCATGCCTTGCCAGATTGGCACCATTTTTATGATGGTCTTTGGTATGACCCGACCATGAGTAGAACTCACAATCTCCCGACCGAGAGGCGGACACACTAACCATAGGTCACTCGCCGGTCAATGCCACTGCACCACCGTGCTTGTTACACCATGCTAGCTGGTAAATAAAGAGCTTGCTTAATACCAAGTTTGCACAGAGTTTCCTCCCATGCATTGTGGAAAGTATACTTATATTCCCACAGGCTGCATGAAATGTAGTCTAACAACACATGCAGTTGTTTGGTGTGAGGCTACACTTCATGCATCTTGTGGAATTTGAGTATACTTTCCACTAGTGCATTGTTGTGTCCCGACATTCCTCATTAGATCTACATTGAAATGTCCCACAGGGTCCATTTAATGTACCCTAACAAAACACTGTTATCCATTGTTATATTGTGTTCTTGTTGATTGAGCAGTCACAGTTGATATTTTCCCCAGATACAAGTTTATTTAATTCCCACTTTTTCATTTTGCTTACAATTATTTCATGAACATGATAATTTATATCTGACTTTAGAGCAAATAAGACATAGAGAAAATAATTAAGACAAGACAGAGCATAAAACGAATGGCTACTTTATAGCTACGCCTATTTGTAAGTACAATTATTGGCTGTGTATTCCTGCCCAGGCAGCATATAAGTGCAGTTTACAGGTATACAATTACTGACTACAGCCCATGTGTTGCTAGCCAAATAATGTCTGGTCAGTGGTGGTCCTAGGATGGAGTGCTCTTTCCATTCATCGACAGGTCAGAGGGCAGCTGACAGATTGTGCATAATAACAAGTGAACTAAAGCCTCTAATTTTAGGCCTAAAAAATAGCCACAACATTCAAGGTGCACATATATACAGTGACAAATCAGTGTATACGGATGTAATCTCAGTTTCATTAAAAGAGTACAGTTAGGAAAGTCTTATAAACAATCCTAGAGATTTAGCTAATTCAGGTGGCATTTATCAGCATCACATTGCAAAGAAAAACAGGTACTAATTGTACATGGCTGGCAAATGTTTGTGCACTGGAATACATGCCATAAATATATAATATTTACCTCTACACAATGTTTTTTGGTGAAAACATTCATCTCATCTCATCTCATTATCTCTAGCCGCTTTATCCTGTTCTACAGGGTCGCAGGCAAGCTGGAGCCTATCCCAGCTGACTACGGGCGAAAGGTGGGGTACACCCTGGACAAGTCGCCAGGTCATCACAGGGCTGACACATAGACACAGACAACCATTCACACTCACATTCACACCTACGGTCAATTTAGAGTCACCAGTTAACCTAACCTGCATGTCTTTGGACTGTGGGGGAAACCGGAGCACCTGGAGGAAACCCACGCGGACACAGGGAGAACATGCAAACTCCACACAGAAAGGCCCTCGCCAGCCACGGGGCTCGAACCCGGACCTTCTTGCTGTGAGGTGACAGTGCTAACCACTACACCACCGTGCCGCCCCATAGCTGACATATTGATACAAATTTGGGCACTGCATATACATTATGATGTTGCGGTGGTTAATATACCAGTAGTGGAATAATTTCATTATTCACTTATATAACCATAAGGCTTTGAAAAAAGTCCTGCATTCACAGTTAAAATTCAGTTGAGACTGTACCCAGTCTTCAAACTTTAGTGCAAAAAGCTAATCTCCATGTTAAAATATATTTATAATAAAAGACAGTGTCTTCTTTTGGTATAAGGATTGGTTTGGTAGTGATAAAAGTCTGATTATTTCCCAAAATAAGCTTCACAGGGTTTCACTTGGTCTTTTTATAAGGACACCATTAGATTCCACTTGGAATGTTTGTTGACTTTATTGAGCTTGTAGAGTTAGTGCTGTACTGCTAGATGCAATGACAATAGTCAATAATTTCTACTATGCACATATTCTAAATTTTTTTTCTCTCCGTACTCTCACGGAAGGTGGTCGCATTTCTCTGCTCTCCTCTCCTCTTTTTTCCTGCTTGTGTTCTTTGTTTCGTCTCGTCTGCCTATACTTTTTTTTTTATTCTTCGCATTCCTTCCCCAATTTTCTGCGGTCGCCGTTTTTCACCCCCAGTGTGACAAGCGGGTGCGTGACCAGTGCCCTCATGGTTGCAGGAGCAGACGGCTGCTTACTTGCGCTGGGTTACCTTTACCCAAATAAAATGTGTAATTTGACAGATCACACAAATCCTACATTTAATTGATGACATGATGCACATGCAACTAACTAACGGACTTAACTAACTGTCAGTAAGTCTGAAATCAAAGTGGTAAATATTAGGATTACTGGTTTAATCAATGATTTAAATTTCTACATGATCATCACAAGCAGAAAGTTGGCTAGTTACTGGGTAAATGAAACTTGGTCAGTTACTGGGCACAATATAGTTTAAAGGTAATAAATAAAACAGAATGGTCAGAGCAACCCTAGAGTGCATGTCTTATGGTAAGACATGCACTCTTTTTTTTTTTCTCAAGGCACCAGTGGTGGAGCGTAGCTGCTCTGATATTAGGGCCTGAGCCTGAAAGCCACAAAGGCAGCGGTCATGCCAATAGCTGCAGCTGCAATAAGGCGCGAGTTAGACTTTAATTGGTGCAGCACTCCCTGGGACTCTTCTTGCTGCCCTGATTGAGGGATATTAATCTGGCTTGAAGCATTTAGTTCTGACCCTTGATGAGTACTTGGGGCTGGCTCTACACAGGTTGTTAAACCTGCAGCAAGATTCGTCTGCTCACTGGAATTATTTCCCTCCATGTACTGCAAGATGCCCTGGCTACACTGATCTTCAGAAACAGAGTGAACAAGACTCTCAGTTTCATCATTGTGGCTTAAGCCTATTGTGGTTGGTCCAGCCATGCTTGGAGGCTGACCACTGAGATTTTGGACCGATTTCCCTTCAGAATACTCAACAATGTGCATTCTTGTCTCTGGCTCTGTCTGCAAACGTTGATGGACAGACTCATAGTGGTCCTCCACTGGCTGATTGGGATAGGAATTACTATCACCTTCTGGCAAGCCGTTTTCCATTGCCCTAGGAGTAGAGTTCTGAACAGGGGCTATAAGGTCAGAAACATGTGGTGATTGAACAGCTGTGGTGGAAGAGCTGATCATCAGCTCATCAGTAGAGAATGAGACAGAATCAGCAACAGGTTCTTCAGCCCTGTGGGGGTTGGCTGGATGGTTTGGTGAATGTTCCCTGGACATATGGCTGATCTGTAGAGGCTCAGAACTGACTGAGAAGGGTTCTGGTTCTCTTAGAACACCAGGCTTGCTAAAATACTCTTCATTTTCTGCTGTGATGCCATCAACAGCATCTGTAGATGCTGAAGCTGAGGCATGTGCTGTTTCCTGAGTCTGGCAGTTTGGAAACACTGCAGTGTCTACCTTCTCTACAACCTGCAGAGAAAATGAAAAAATTGTTAATATGCAATACACTGTAGAATGTAGGACAGAATCACCTGAAATACAAGCCACAAGTTTCTACATGTATGTACTGTATTCAGAAATCATACATCACACCTGAAGCCATCAGAGAGTAAATTGTACGGAGTAACAGGTCAGACATAGTGGCAAGGGAAACAGGACAGGAAGACGGTTGGGTGGAATAATTTATACTATGGGTTTGATGTGCCTATAATGCACTGCACATGCTAAATATTTTGTTTAAACATACCTGCTGCTGTACTGAATAAGAACTTTACTCAATAGTAAATAGTTTCTAGAAATTCATTGTACTGGATTAATGTAAAGAAATTTTCTATAGACCAACTGGAGAACATGGCTACAAGAAATCCTTTCTTCTTGGCATTAGTCTATATACTACACTCTATGCTATAATAATAAATCAATAATACATAGGGATGTAACAACACACTCTGGTCATGATTTGATTCACAATACTGGCTTCATGATTCCAGTCAATTAAATTCTCACAATATTTTGAGCAAATTTCAATGAAGAAAAATTATCACCGAAAACGATTCCTTTGTTATTTCTGAAACATAAACCATGCAAAACAATGTGCATTTAAAAAAAAAAAATTGCTAGACATATTTTGATTGAAGCTGGAGCCTATCCCAGCTGACTACGGGCGAAAGGGGGGGTACACCCTGGACAAGTCGCCAGGTCATCACAGGGCTGACACATAGACACAGACAACCATTCACATTCACACCTACGGTCAATTTAGAGTCACCAGTTAACCTAACCTGCATGTCTTTGGACTGTGGGGGAAACCGGAGCACCCGGAGGAAACCCACGCGGACACGGGGAGAACATGCAAACTCCACACAGAAAGGCCCTCGCCGGCCACGGGGCTCGAACCCAGGACCTTCTTGCTGTGAGGCGACAGCGCTAACCACTACACCACCGTGCCGCCCTGAATAGAATTCTGATTTCCACAATATGAATCACATATTCCCATGATGCATATTGTCACATTTTTGTATCTGATGGACCAGATCATAATGTATTGTTACACCCCTAACAATACTTAAAGCCCTCTTCCAACTTCCAATATTACCTGATTGATTACTGGGTTGTCTGAGTCCTGGGCTAACCCAGGAGGGTTTGTGTCTTGGATGGGGTGTTTCACAGAACTGGTGCAAATTGGAACTTCGCTCTTCTCAGGTGAATCAGAAGACTGGGAAGTGGTGGTAGGTTTGTTAACCTGGGAGGATGTGGATACTGAGTTAGTTGGAAGGGTAGGTGCAGCAACTGAGGATGGTCCAGAAAGGGCAGTATTAGTTAGGCCACCTGAGATACCCAGTGTTGATGGTTCTCTAGAGCTGACTGGGATTTCACTTTGCCCAACAGAGGGGGTCACCTTAGGAGCAGAGACGGGAGAAGGGGGCATTGCATTTGGTGCTAACCCCAACAATGGGGGTTCAATGGGGTGGGTTGGTTCACGAGGAGGCTGTACTGAAGCAGGGGCTTTAGTCAAGGCTGGAGGAGCAATTTTAGAACAGGACTCTGGGGAAGAATTTACAGGAGCAGAAGCATCCGAGATACCCAGTGTGGATGTTTCTCTCGAGCTGACTGGGATTTCACTTTGCCCAATAGTGGGGGTCAATGTAGGAGCAGAGACTGGAGAAGGGGGCCTTGCGTCTGGAGATAAGACTAACAGTGGAGGTTCAGCAGGGTGGGCTGATTCAGGAGGAGGGTGTACTGGAGCACCTGAAGCTGAAACTGAAGCAGGGCCTTCAGTCGAGGCTGGAGCAGCTATGTTAGAATTGGGCCCTGGGGGAGAATTTATAGGAGGAGTAGCTGATTGAGCCAAGTTTTCCACTGAAGGAGTCAGCAAGGGTGGGATGGAGTGCGGGACACTGTGGATTGATGCCGTGGTAACTTTTGCTGAAGCCTCTGCTGGATATGGGGCTGGACTGGGTGCTACAGTAGCAGCGGGGGCAGGAGCAGGAGCAGGAGGTGCTGCAGGACTGACAGATGTGGCAGCATCAGGAGGGACAGGGGCTGAAGCAGCAGAAGTCCTCTGGGCTGAAGACAGAAAACAGAGAAATTATTTACAATGAGTTTAAAGAAGAAACTTGTAAAGATGGAACACAGCTACATAAAACCCAATAAACACAGTTGTAACAAATAAAAATGTAATAAATCTTTATTGTGTATTACTTAAAAGACAATTTTGTTGGTTAGAAGAGGGGTGAATGCCCTTTGTTGTGAATTAATTAATTAATTAATTAATTAATTAACTTACTGCGGATTCCCCTGATTCGGTCATAAGCTTCATGGATCTCATTGGCCAGAGCCCGCTGCTCACATGTCCGCAGTGCTGAGATAAACTGATCAGGCCAGTTCTCTCGTCTCTGTAGGTTCTCAAGCAGCAACATTATAGCATTGAAGTTTCCACAGGTATCTCTTTTAGCCTCTATCTCCTCCTGCAAAACCAATCAGGATAATTGAAAAACCATTTCAAATTATTTTATTATATTATAAAAGACTTTTAACAAATAAACAACAATTTAGAACACAAAGTTTGAAAGTGTGTTTTGCTCAACGTGTTGCATATATTACCCGATCAGAAAGTGTGAGGCAGGGTAAGTGAGCTATGATTTCTCTCACTCTAACTTTTGTGGCCAAATCACCCATCATTTTCCTGATAACCTCATTATACAGCCGGTCACCTGCATACGCCATCTTCACACTGTCAGAAAAAGAGAAGGAGGTTGCTGGCGAGCTGATGCGGATAGAAACATTAAAGTTTACCCATTTCCAGTAAATGTAGTACCTGCTTCAGTTTGTAAGATTTTGTAAGGTGACAGCAGAAGCTTTCTACTTTACTCTCCTCAAACCTAGATCCAAAAATCAAAACCAGCACTGGAAAGAAGAGCAGAATGCTGTGAGAACCTTTCCATAAATCTACAGCTCTTGGTCTGCAACAATGCTATAATCAAATAAAACTGCTTTGTTGGTGATGTAAGGTAATATACACTGGTGGGGAAGTCTACTACAAAGTGAAAGTGAAAATGGATGCTACACATAAAATTCTTTGGTCAAATTTCCCTTGAAAGGAACATTAAATGTAACAGCTAAGCAGTATTAGGCAATAAAAACCGATTAATGTGCAAGTAAATAAAAAAAAAAGGCAATTCTTTCAGTGGATGAAAGTTTTGACATAAATGTCACCCAGAATCCCCTGAAAAATCCCCATGCTTCAAGGTGTCTTTAAAAGAAGTATAAACTACTTGAGAGGAACAGTAAATAAGTAACTCACGACACTCAACCTAGCACATAACATAGTTATATATTACCATCCATAGATCTCACGCTCTCTGATTAGTTGTCCTTCTTTTGATAGTTATACTATATTTCATTAACCCATACAAACAATGCAAAGCAGTGAAATATAATGACCTTGAAAGGGAGCAAAGATCTTTCGCATGCAGACATGCCTCAGTTTTTCCACACATGATCAAGCTGACCAATTAATGATCTCCAGACTCCAACAAAGACATACTGTAAACACTGACGAGTTTTTAACCTTTCAGTAATTAAATCAGTATACAAAAGCACCTGTTAATTAGATTGTAATTAATGGGATTAATAGTGGATTATTATACGCTATTATAAAATCACCATCAACTTTTTCAAACACAACTACACATGCATGTTTTGTTCAAGAGTTTCTCAGCTATTTGTATGGACATATATTTACACAGTTCAGCTATTACAATCTGTTGTGACAGTCTGTCAGACGGCACAACTTCCACCATCTGATAGTTCAGGACTGCTTGATGAATGTGACCGCGTTGCCCTTTACGCTTCCATCCATCCAACCATTATCTGTAGCTGCTTATCCTGTCCTACAGGGTCGCAGGTAAGCTGGAGCCTATTCCAGCTGACTATGGGCGAGAGGCGGGGTACACCCTGGACAAGTCACCAGGTCATCGCAGGGTTGACACGTAGAGACAAAGAACCATTCACACTCACATTCACACCTACGGTCAATTTAGAGTCACCAATTAGCCTAACCTGCATGTTTTTGGACTGTGGAGGAAACTGGAGCACCCCGAGGAAACCCACGCAGACACGGGGAGAACATGCAAACTCCACGCAGAAAGGCCCTCGTCGGCCGCTGGGCTTGAACCCAGGACCTTCTTGCTGTGAGGCGACAGTGCTAACCACTACACCACCGTGCCGCCTGCCCCTTTACACTTCATATAGTTATATTATCTTCCGACTCTCATTGACAGATTCTCTCACAAATATCTTGTGTATTACAGTTAGCCTGAGGTTAGACACCAAAAAGCAAAGTCTCTAGAATATCGCTGATTAAATCCCGTAAGATTCACGCCTCCCTCGATTATTATAGGTCTTTAGCAGATGCTTTACAACAAGTGCACATATTTAGGGAATCAAACCAGTGACCTTTTGGGCCCAAGGCTGCTTCTCGAACCTTTAGGCCATGGCTGTCCTGACAAGTCCAGTACACTGAATATTACATAATGAATTCCTTATCAAATCTAACGCACTTTATTTCCTGTAGAGTGTCATTTGAGGTTCAACCCATAAACATGTACTGTACTGACAGGAAGTGACATTTTATTCTGAGATTCTGTTTACTATGAGTGTAACTGGTTTGGGATATACAGCAGGCCTGGTCTCTTATTAGTTGGCTTCAAAGTTATTCCCCCCCATTAATTAATTAGTGTGTTATGGAGAACGATGACAGAGGGGCATGTTATAAGGACTTAGAAGAAACGTCAAGGGCAAATATGGCCAACTACCTGTGAGACATGACCTCTAAACACCTAGGTCACCACTTAACTTATTTAGAGTGTAATTTAAAATCCAAGAGAAGTCAAAAGGGCAAAAGAAACAGTCTGTCGTGGTCAGTAACAGGACTTTTATTCACTCTCTGTGCAGAGTGGAGCCCAGCTGCAGGACTGTTACCAAAACCACAGCATGTCGCAGATCATAGAGCAGGAAGAACATGGAGGGCATCGATCGCAACACACACACACACGAGCTACACTTCAGTTTATTTTTGGCCACGTTTATCTGCAAGTGTTTCGGTCTTCTCCACCAGAGTGTGTTTGTCTTGCTGTAAATAAATACTGCTGTAACCTAAATGTTTTCATTCGAGGCAGTGGCTTCGGACCTGAGACGTCGACGATAGATACCGAAGCCCTATAGCACTATTAACAGGAAGCACAGAAGGTTTGTCGCTCTTGTGAAAGAAGATAAGCTTTAACATACCTTTAGATCGAGACGTCCACGAACTTGTGTTCCAGTCGGACTTGAATTTCAATCCGTGGTTTGACTTCCGCATCTACAAGTTAAAGCTCCGCCCACAGCGCTGCCTCTTTCACATGGAGCTCAAATGGGTCTTGAACTGATACACAGTTACGGAGCACTTTATTAGGAACACTATACTCATCCTGGGGCGGCACGGTGGTGTAGGGGTTAGCACTGTCGGCTCACAGCAAGAAGGTTCTGGATTCGAGCTTTGAGGGCCTTTCTGTGCGGAGTTTGCATGTTCTCCCCGTGTCCGTGTGGGTTTCCTCCGGGTGTTCCGGTTTCCTCCACAGTCCAAAGACATGCAGGTTAGGTTAACTGGTGACTCTAAATTGACCGTAGGTGGGAATGTGAGTGTGAATGGTTGTCTGTGTCTATGTGTCAGCCCTGTGATGACCTGGCGACTTGTCCAGGGTGTACCCCGCCTTTCGCCCGTAGTCAGCTGGGATAGGCTCCAGCTTGCCTGTGACCCTGTAGAACAGGATAAGCGGCTACAGATAATGGATGGATACTCATATAGGCTACGTTTACATTAGACCGTATCTGTCTCGTTTTCTTCGCGGATGCACTGTCCGTTTACATTAAACCACCTGGAAACGCCGGGAAACGGGAATCCGCCAGCGTCCACGTATTCAATCCAGATCGTGTCAGCTCCGGTGCTGTGTAAACATTGAGAATACGCGAATACGCTGTGCTGAGCTCTAGCTGGCATCCTCATTGGACAACGTCACTGTGACATCCACCTTCCTGATTCGCTGGCGTTGGTCATGTGACGCGACTGCTGAAAAACGGCGCGGACTTCCGCCTTGTATCATCTTTCATTAAAGAGTATAAAAGTACGAAAATACTGCAAATACTGATGCAAATACTGCCCATTGTGTAGTTATGATTGTCTTTAGGCTTGCCATCCTTCCACTTGCAAGTGTTAAGTGATATGCACTGAGATCACACACACAGCGGCTCAGTCCCAAAAACATTGCTAGTGCGCTTCACTCGCGCGCTCTGTGAGCTGCGCAGGGCCGGAGTGCGCACCCTCCAGAGGGCACTCGCTGTTCAGGGCGGAGTGATTTGGAGCGCAGGATGCCTGCGGAGCCGAGCGTATCCGTGTATTGGCGTTGCTGTGTGCACGTGAATCGTGTATTGGTGTTGCTGTGTGCACACTAATCGTTTTAAAAACGTTAATCTGATGATCCGCTGATACGGTCTAATGTAAACATGGGCATAGACTGGTACCAAAATCCAGAATTGTGACACCCAAAGGCATTTTTGAGACAAAGTCGGCAAACAGTCTTATTTTGTCAATTTAATCAGGGTTAGTATATATGAGAGTTTTTTTCTTTGTTGTTTGTTTTTTGTAAAGGCTTTACCCCGTTTAAAACAAAACAAACAACAAAGAAAAAAATTCTCATATATATACTAACCCTGATTAACCTGTATACCCTGTATGCCCCCACATTTTGTATGCTGCTGAATCTGTCCTTTTTTCAGTAGCTTTGTATAAACAATAACCGCTAAATGTAATGCAGTGTTATGTAAGGTGATCGCCTAGGCATTCTCATTGTGAAAAGTAAGTCACATGTACATGGACTGGCATTTAATGTTGTATTTGTTCCTTTCTATTTGTTTTTTGTCTGTTCATATTCTTTTTGGGGGAGTAAAGTCAGTTTAAAAATGCGGTTAAATGCATAGGCCTATAGGCCAAGTTTAATGACCTTGAGGTTATCAGAGGTCATATGTCGTTTTACAAATGAAAAATGAATTCAGCACCCAAACATTTAACAAACAAGGCCATTTGCTAACTTCATTAATCATTTTAGTACATTTCATTCCTTAGAAAGCTGAGAAACTGGGATCAGCTGAGACGTTTACAGGCCCAAAGTTCAATGACCTCTAGAGGTCAACAGAGGTCAGATAGAGCTCGGCATATTGCAGATTTGAATTTGGCACACCCAAATTGACAAAATAAGACTATTTGCCGACTTTGTCTCAAAAATGCCTTTAACTCTTTAAATAAGCACTTTTTTGAATTTTGGGACCAGTCTAATACTGGAGCAGGGCTACATTTTGCTCTCAAAGTGAATGGAAACTTTGCTCTCAGCAAGATGTTGGAAACATTCCTTTGACATTCTGGTCCATGTTGACATGCTCACATCACACAATTTCTGAAGATTTTCAGGTTCACTTTCATTCTATGAACCTCCCTCTCTACCACATCCCAAAGATTCAGATCCAGTGACTGGGAAGGCCACTGAAGACTCATTGTCATCTTCATGAAACCAGTTTCAGACAACATTTGCTTTCTGACATGGTGCATTATCATGCTGGAAGTAGCCATGAGAAGATGGGTAAATTGTGGCCATGAAGGGCTGAACATTAAGAGGCCAAATGTCTCATCTCATTATCTCTAGCCGCTTTATCCTTCTACAGGGTCGCAGGCAAGCTGGAGCCTATCCCAGCTGACTACGGGCGAAAGGCGGGGTACACCCTGGACAAGTCGCCAGGTCATCACAGGGCTGACACATAGACACAGACAACCATTCACACTCACATTCACACCTACGGTCAATTTAGAGTCACCAGTTAACCTAACCTGCATGTCTTTGGACTGTGGGGGAAACCGGAGCACCCAGAGGAAACCCACGTGGACACGGGGAGAACATGCAAACTCCGCACAGAAAGGCCCTCGCCGACCACGGGGCTCGAACCCGGACCTTCTTGCTGTGAGGCGACAACACTAACCACTACACCACCGTGCCGCCCCGAGGCCAAATGTGAGCAAGAAAACATTCCCCACACCATTATACCACCTCCACCAGCCTTGAAGGCAGGTTGGGTCCATGGATTCATGCTGTTAGTGCCAAATTGTGACCCTCCCATCCCAAATTTACAGAATGGTATTTAGTCATAGCTACAGACAAAAAGTGTAAAGTTAACAGTGAGAAGGGGCAATTTCAACTGAGTTTTCCACCAAGTATTAACAATGACAGTTTAATTTATGATTAAGTTACTTTGTCCAATTACTTTTGGTCCCTGAAATGTAAATAAAAAGTGCTGTAATTCCTACACTGATCTGGATGTAAATACCCTCTAATTCAAGCTGAAGACCCGCCCTTTCCATATTCATTATTTAATTTAAACTCCAATGTACTATGACAGACATGTATGACTAGACTGCAGGTATTTTGATGAGGTTTATTCTGGCCTCTTTGAAAAAAAAAAGTTTTAACTAAGGTTTTACAACCCCGATTCCAAAAAAGTTGGGACAAAGTACAAATTGTAAATAAAAACGGAATGCAATGATGTGGAAGTTTCAAAATTCCATATTTTATTCAGAATAGAACATAGATGACATATCAAATGTTTAAACTGAGAAAATGTATCATTTAAAGAGAAAAATTAGGTGATTTTAAATTTCATGACAACAACACATCTCAAAAAAGTTGGGACGAGGCCATGTTTACCACTGTGAGACATCCCCTTTTCTCTTTACAACAGTCTGTAAACGTCTGGGGACTGAGGAGACAAGTTGCTCAAGTTTAGGGATAGGAATGTTAACCCATTCTTGTCTAATGTAGGATTCTAGTTGCTCAACTGTCTTAGGTCTTTTTTGTCGTATCTTCCGTTTTATGATGCGCCAAATGTTTTCTATGGGTGAAGGATCTGGACTGCAGGCTGGCCAGTTCAATACCCGGACCCTTCTTCTACGCAGCCATGATGCTGTAATTGATGCAGTATGTGGTTTGGCATTGTCATGTTGGAAAATGCAAGGTCTTCCCTGAAAGAGACATCGTCTGGATGGGAGCATATGTTGCTCTAGAACCTGGATATACCTTTCAGCATTGATGGTGTCTTTCCAGATGTGGAAGCTGCCCATGCCACATGCATTAATGCAACCCCATACCATCAGAGATGCAGGCTTCTGAACTGAGTGCTGATGACAACTTGGGTCGTCCTTCTCCTCTTCAGTCCGAATGACACGGCGTCCCTGATTTCCATAAAGAACTTCAAATTTTGATTTGTCTGACCACAGGATAGTTTTCCACTTTGCCACAGTCCATTTTAAATGAGCCTTGGCCCAGAGAAGACGTCTGCGCTTCTGGATCATGTTTAGATACGGCTTCTTCTTTGAACTATAGAGTTTTAGCTGGCAACGGCGGATGGCATGGTGAATTGTGTTCACAGATAATCTCATCTCATTATCTCTAGCCGCTTTATCCTGTTCTACAGGGTCGCAGGCAAGCTGGAGCCTATCCCAGCTGACTATGGGCGAAAGGCGGGGTACACCCTGGACAAGTCGCCAGGTCATCACAGGGCTGACACATAGACACAGACAACCATTCACACTCACATTCACACCTACGGTCAATTTAGAGTCACCAGTTAACCTAACCTGCATGTCTTTGGACTGTGGGGGAAACCAGAGCACCCGGAGGAAACCCACGTGGACACGGGGTGAACATGCAAACTCCACACAGAAAGGCCCTCGCCGGCCACGGGGCTCGAACCCGGATCTTCTTGCTGTGAGGCGACAGCGCTAACCACTACACCACCGTGCCACCCTGTTCACAGATAATGTTCTCTGGAAATATTCCTGAGCCCATTTTGTGATTTCCAATACAGAAGCATGCCATGCCTGTATGTGATGCGGTGCCGTCTAAGGGCCCGAAGATCATGGGCACCCAGTATGGTTTTCCGGCCTTGACACTTACGCACAGAGATTCTTCCAGATTCTCTGAATCTTTTGATGATATTATGCACTGTAGATGATGATATGTTCAAACTCTTTGCAATTTTACACTGTCAAACTCCTTTCTGATATTGCTCCACTATTTGTCGGCGCAGAATTAGGGGGATTGGTGATCCTCTTCCCATCTTTACTTCTGAGAGCCGCTGCCACTCCAAGATGCTCTTTTTATACCCAGTCATGTTAATGACCTATTGCCAATTGACCTAATGAGTTGCAATTTGGTCCTCCAGCTGTTCCTTTTTTGTACCTTTAACTTTTCCAGCCTCTTATTGCCCCTGTCCCAACTTTTTTGAGATGTGTTGCTGTCGTGAAATTTCAAATGAGCCAATATTTGGCATGAAATTTCAAAATGTCTCACTTTCGACATTTGATATGTTGTCTATGTTCTATTGTGAATACAATATCAGTTTTTGAGATTTGTAAATTATTGCATTCCATTTTTATTTACAATTCGTACTTTGTCCCAACTTTTTTGGAATCGGGGTTGTACACTAAGGTAGCCTCTAACACACGAAACTGTCAAAATTGGGGATATTCACTAAGGGTGGTAGAATCATAATATTAGTTTATTCAGATCTATCTATCTATCTATCTATCTATCTATCTATCTATCTATCTATCTATCTATCTATCTATCTATCTATCTATCTATCTATCTATCTATTCATTTGAATATGTACAGTAAATTAAATATTAGCGGAGCGCCACACTTAAGAGAATATGATAATGCAGCGACCTGAGTTTTGATGGTTTTTGACCATATAATGGCTGTGTGAATGACAAATGACGAATGCATACTACGATAGGGAACCCCATCGGAAGTGCAAGGCAATGTATCTCATAGACACTTGAACACCGGACAATGAAATTTGTATCTTTATTTACATAAGATAGATGGGTTTTTATCCAGCACTTATTTTTATTTTGCTTTTTTAAAATAATGTGGGATTATTTACTAACATGTTTTATGGAAAATATTAATTACAGTTTCATATAAAACCAGTTAAAACAGTTTTTTAGTCTCCTAGCTTGTTGAACAATTGACAATTTCTGTCATGTAAGGGTGACAGACAGATGTAAATGCAGGAAGAGTTTTATTGAAAACATGCTAGCAAACAGATCCAAAATGGAGACAAAGGTAGAGTCGAAAAACAGACAGTGGTCAGGCGAGGCACAGACAGGATATCAGAGATATACAATACTCACAATCTAAAAACACAAACAAGGTCAAAACCAGAAAAATGATGCAGAATACAAGGCTTGGTAACGTCAGATGCAGGGTACAGAGCATTTACTTTGCAAAGTCTGTGTGTTACTGAGAGTCCTTATATGTATGCACTATGATTGCACTCTAATCAGGAACAGGTGCATGGTGACTAATCCTAATGGCACTCTATTGGCCCTTTTCCACTACCCTTTTTCAGCTCACTTCAGCCCGACACGGCTTGCGTTTCGACTACCAAAGAACAGCACGACTCAGCTCGCTTCAGCCCTGCTTAGCCCCTAAAACTCGCACGGTTTTGGAGTGAGGCTGAAGCGAGCCAAACTGAGCTGAGTGAGGCTGGGGGCATGAGCAGACACTCCCCTGTGCACTGATTGGTGAGGAGGAGTGTCCTCACATGCCCACACACGCCCCACGAGCACGCTGGGATCTGTAAACACCATAAACCCGGAAGAAGAAGAATTACGAATTGCGAGAATTTCTGAAGCCTTATGCGCCTCGCCTCATCTATATGCTCTTGCCAGTATCTGTTGGCGTTGTCGGTGACAACAAGCCACAGCACCAAGACCAGCAACACTAACGACTCCATGTCCTCCATGTTTATTGTTTACTATCCGGGTCGTGAGACTACCGCTTAAAAGCTCACTGATGTCACTGTTTGCGCTGCTTAACGACATCACGTGACGTCCACCCACTTTCGCTAACTCCACCCAATGTGTCCACCCACTTCCAGCCAGCACGGTTCAGCGCGGTTATAGTCGAAATGCAACTCCAACAGCCCCGCTCAGCTCGACTCAGCCCAACTCGGTACGGCACGGCTCAGTCCGACTCAGCCGCGTTTGTAGTGGAAAAGCGGCATAAGTGCGCCAATGTGCATGGACGTGACAGATGTAACCAGACAACTGTTCAACATATCAAGTTTGATAGTCAATCATAACTATATAGTAATGATGTAAAGTGAAAGCGTTGGTTCACTGCTGTCCACCAAACACCCAGCAGAGTCACACCATAATAAATGTCATGGTGTTGTTTCTGGCACATGGCATGTGGTGTCAAAGAAAGGAATAAATATGTATTCATAACTGCAGTGCCTATCCATTTTGTCCCAACTTTTTCTGATTTGGGATTGGTGTAGAAAATAGGAAAAATATTTTCTGGAATATTAATTTATTTGTAAAGCAATGTATATAACTGTTAATAATAATAATAATAATAATAATAATAATAATAATAATAATGGTATCACCTGCTAATATGATAATCATACTTACAATTTCCAAACAAGAATCACAGCTCATTCCAGCTCATGAACAGAATATAGTATGATGTGTAAAATGTCTTATCTTTCATGTCACAGTCTGATAGTCACAAAGATTTTAAACACTACACTGCAGATAAGTCCTTAACAGATTATACACAGAATAAAACACTAGTGGAAGGTAATCGCCATTATACTTCAACACCATTTGCATAGTCTTAATTAAAGGTTTTCAAGTATACTAACAGCCGGAATATAATAGTTTACACCTCAGCATTTATTCTTCTTGTATTTCTTTTTTAAAAAAAAATAATTCTAATTCATTCAATCAGGCTATTTGACTTAGTCTATGCTTTACATGTAATACCTATTTGTGTCTTATAATACTTTTACATGCTTGTCAGAGATCGGCATGGCATTGCTCCAGTCCTTCCCATGGAAATGGGTTGGTGTTGTCTGGAACGGTCTTGCTCCTCCGGCTGCTCCAAAAGAGCTCAACATCAGGCAGAGGTGTCCCAGGCGTGTCAGTGTGTGTCACTGTGCCAGCTTCCCTGTTTGCTCTCCGCTCTATTTTCCCTTCCCATGATGCTCCCCGGCACATCAGCCAGGCCAGGTTTTCTCTGAGAGGCACCAGCATGGTGAGGAGGATGGCGGGAGATGATGCACTGGTTAGGTATGTGCACACTTGTGCGAGGACAAGCAGCGCAGCTGGGGGTTTGCGGGGACAGTGGTGCAGCCATAGCCACACTGTCCATTCAGGCAGGAGCAGAAGCGCATTCGCTGCAGTGATGCTCAGCAGTGCCAGGCGACATTTAGTCCTGTGTGCCGCACGCGCCCCATGACCACGTGTGATTCGCAAGATGGCACGCAAATGGCACACAGCGGAAAAGATGATTGGGAAGGCGTAAAGCACCAGAGCATAGATTTTACTGTATATGCGCATGAAGTCAGAGGAGTGACTTGGTAACTCGGTGATGCACAGACTGAAGTTTCCCTTCACCTGCAACTTCGAAAAAATGATCTCGGTGACGGGTAGTGCCAACGCAAGAACCCATACAGAGCCAGCAGAAAGGAGAAGACTCTTTAGCTTGAGATGAGAATCACAGTCAAAATGATCTTGCGCTTGGCTCATGACTGCTAGTGTGAAAGATTTTGCTGCCAAACACCCGTGCTGGAACCATTCTGCTGTCCGACAAGCAAAATGTCCTAGTGTCCATGTCCGGCTGTGATAAGTGACCGCCCTGGTTGAGCTGCACACTGCAAGAATCAACAAGTCTGTTCCACTGAGATTAGCCAGCATAAAGATAATCCCAGAAGCACTTTTCTTAACCGTGATATTGTGTATCAGTACGACAAGGACCAAAACATTTCCTACTATTCCGACAGCACAGATCGATCCAAAAACAGCAGGTAAGATGACCTCAGTGTCCTCGCCGGCCAGCTGCTGAATCCCTCCATTAAAACCCACAAAACACGCGTTCAGCACCATTTCTGGTTCCATGAGCTTCTGGTCTGCTTCTGTTCTGCTTGAGTTATTAGAAGTAAGATGCACCAATTACTGTTGCATGTGCACACAAATGCATGCTGTGGCTACAGGGCACCATCAGACAAAGTGGCAAACTGACTGTCCATTAATTTCAGCCCAGTGCTTCAATCCTTCTGAAAATGGACTACAGGCTTTGTGATGTGTGTCCACAGTTCCATAGCTGTGTTATTTCCACATCACATTCAGTTTATACTGCAATCCATAAACTAGACTACAACTGGAACCGAGTAATGTTCAAAGCATTTCAATTAGGTCATGCCTGCATAGCCTCTGTTTTATTCCTTGTACTCCACCCACAATTACATTACATTATGTAAAATATTTAGGTTTAAATTTAATATTTAGTTGGTGAAAAGATTTAGGGGGTGCAATAAGCCTGAATGATACTACATTGGGGGTGGCATGGTGCTGTAGTGGTTAGCACTGTCACCTCACAGGAAGAAGGTCCTAGGTTCAAGCCTAGTGGCTGGCAAGGGCCTTTCTATGTGTAGAGTGTGCATGTTCTCCCCATGTCTGCGTGGGTTTCCTCTGGGTGCTCCGGTTTCCCCCACTGTCCAAAGAAATGCAGGTTAGGTTAATTGGTGGCTCTAAATTGACCGTAGGTGTGAATGTGAGTGTGAATGGTTGTTTACTTGTCTCTGTGTCAGCCCTGCAATAACCTGGCGACTTGTCCAGGGTGTACCCCGCCTCTTGCCCATAGTCAGCTGGGATAGGCTCCAGCTTGCCTGCGACCCTGTAGAACAGGATAAGCGGCTGCAGATGATGGATGGATACTATGTTGGAGGAACATAGCAGTGCAGTGGGTACCACGGTCACCTCACAGCAAAAGCACGGTTCTGGGTTTGAACCTGCTGGTCGACTGAGGCCTTGCTGTATGGCGTTTGCATGTTCTCCCCATGCTTTCCTCTGGGTGCTTTGGTTTCTTCCTACAATCCAAGAACATTTGGATTAGGTCAGCTGGCTATTCTAAATTGCCCATAGGTGTGAAAGTGAGTGTGACTGGCTGCCTGTCTCGTGTTAGCCCTGAGATAGACTGACGACCTGTCCAGGGTGTACCCCACCTTTCACCCAATGTCAACTTGGGTTGACTCCAGATCACCCACAATGGATAAGCAGTATAGATAATGGATGGATGGATGGATGGATGGATGGATGGATGGATGGATGGAGGGATGGATGGAGGGATGGATATTACATTATCTTGCAAAGATTTCTGAAAACTAGATGCTTACTAAAGCACCTCATTCTCTTTGTCTCAGTTCACATCACAATTCTAATATTCTTAGTATGTTTTTGTACCTGTAACAAGAGTACATTATTTGTATTATGCACTATGATACAGACTGGGTGGCACTGTGGTGTAGTGGTTAACACTGTCGCCTCATAGCAAGAAGGTTCTGGGTTTGAGCCCAGTGGCCTATGGGGGCCTTTCTGTGCGAGTTTGCATGTTCTCCCGTGTCTGCATGGGTTTCCTCCAGGTGCTCTGGTTTCCCCCACAGTCCAAAGACATGGTGGCTCTAAATTGACCGTAGGTGTGAATGTGAGTGCGAATGGTTGTTTGTCTCTATGTGTCAGCCCTGCGATGACCTGGTGACTTGTGCAGGGTGTACCCCGCCTCTCACCGATAGTCAGCTGGGATAGGCTCTAGCTTGCCTGCGACCCTGCACAGGATAAGCGGTTACAGATAATGGATGGAAGGATGAACTATGATACAGACTGTGATAGTATTTTTTGTTCAGTCATTTTTGTATTTATATAATTCTGGATACAGTTATCCTAATGTTTGGATTGTTTATTCTCCTATCCCACTTTAGTATTTTTAAAAAATTATTTGTTCAAATGTTCCTGGATATTTTATTGAGTAAATTATAATGAGGTTTTGGGTAAATGTTTTAAGATTATTAAGTGCTGAACTGGGGAGTGAGAGATGGGAATGCACCCTGGATGGGATGCCAGACCAGGGCACCGTGCACACACTCATTCCCCTTGGGGCAATTTAAAGTACCCAGTCTAACTAGCACCATGTTTTTGGGAGGTGAGAGCAAAATGGAGAACCTGGAGGAAAGCCACCACAATGCTGACTGTGTCAGTAATGGCGTTGAGAGTGACAGCTCTAAACAGACTTCAAACATGGCTTCTCAAAACTACAATGCCCAAGAACCACAGTGCCCTCTATCACACCTGTCACTCGTTTCCTTGTTCATCAGCTCAGCTACTTAAACCCCTCTCTCACTCTCACTAAACGTGAAGTAATGTTCAGAGTTTGCTCCTGTCGTACCACGCCGGTTCCTTTCTTCCTGTCTCTAGTTTCTTTGACTCTTGTTTTCGCCTCTTCGTTGTCTAGTCCTGCCTACATTGCTCTATTTACCGATTGACCGACCCTTGCCTGTTCTTTGACTATGATTCTTATCTAGTGTTTTGGCTTTGTTTTCAGTTTGCTTCTCCCGCTCTCCCCTGCACATACATATACATCCGTAAGTGCCTGCACCCTGACAGACTGGGATAAATCGGTTACTGAAGGTGCTGGACTACTGATCATTTTGAGAGTGAGAAAGAAAAGTGATGAAGCAGGCTTTTATATTCATACGCCAAACATTTGCAGTCACCATCCTATCTGGCATCTATTAGTATATTATTGTGCCATTTATTGCCTTCTAATTTCTTTCCATTTACATGCCTTTATTGCTTATACACATTATTTATTTTAATAAAGCATGCGTTTCATTCATTTATTGTATGTATTTTTTTGCCATTAGTCTCATTATAGCCCTGCGATAACCTGGCAACTTGTCCAGGGTGCACCCCGCCTCTTGCCTGTAGCTTGCTGCGACCCTGTAGAACAGGATAAGTGGCTACAGATAATGGATGGATAGATGGATAGTCTCATTATATTCAGCTGTTGTGCATTTCCATCCTGGTTGTTCCACTCCAGATGGTGGTGCAGCAGGTAGCATTTCCACCTCACAGGCGTGTTATCTCTGTGTTCACATGGGTTTTCTCTGGGTATTTTGGGTTTCCTCCCACTTAGGGGAGAATGTGTGTTTGCATGTTACCCTGAGATGAACTAGTGTCCAATCCAGAACAAATTCTCCCACCATGTACCTCATGTTCCCAGGATTGGCTCTGTATCCACCAAAACCCTGGCAACTTGCTTTTATCTATGGTCTTTTTTTCAGGGGTGGACAGTAATGAAGTATATTTACTTGAGTACACTTTTTGAGTATCTGTACTTTACTCAAGTTTTTTTTTTTGAAACTTACGACTTTAACTTCACTACATTTGAAAGACAAATATCATACTTTTTACTCCACTATATTTCTATCAAGGTCCTTGTTACTCATTACTATGAAGCAGCTTTTAAAGTGGATTTTTTTCTTTTCTAAAATGTGATTTTTTTTTCTCAGGTGACACTGAGGCAGCCTATCAGTAATCACTAGGGTCACGTCACATCCATAGACTGGATAAAATCAAGTTCAGTGATTTCTCAGCAGCATCATTTGAACATGATCAGTTGATGGCCAAATGGAAGGAGACGGTTCTTCTGGGGAATGCACACACACCTATGGCCCATGAACCCATGTTTTGGTTTTCTGAAAGGATTAAAGATTCATTTCATTGTAAATGTTTGCTTTGTTTACCTAAAACGAACCACATCACAGCCTACAAAAATTCGCTGTCCAACCTGCGGAGGCATATTGAGGGATATAAATGTTTTATTCCAAGAGAAAACTTGCAATGAAGTTGCCTGTGCTTTTAGAGCTAGTGATAATGTTTCAATAGCTATGCAATCTGGTTAGTCAAATGACTTTCTATGGATTTGCCCACCAAGTTGCCATCGCCTTGTCTATAGCTAAAGTTAATACACAGCTAGTTAACGTGGACACTGTTAGTTAGCATGTAAAAACAGAGTTACGCTAACATGAATAACATTAACTTATCTGAAGTCCTTTCAGAAATGTTTTAGCATAATCTTGCCAAATAAACAGAATGTAGAAATCTTTCTTTTCTAGTAACATTAGCTACCCAATATGATTTCGAGTCTGAAAAGAGTTTGCTAGCATGTCAGGTGGAGCTTCACTGACTAGCTAGCTTAACGTTAAACCACCATTATGGCACAGCATGCGTTCATTTTGTAAATCCAGTTGGTTGCTTCAGAGGCATTAGGTTTTGTAAGCGTTGTGGCAATAATACAACAATGCGTTGACAGAAAATGTACTTTTAATACTTAAATATTTTTAAAAGCAAGTGCTTCAGTACTTTAACTTAAGGAAAACTTTGACTGGAGAACTTTCACTTGTATCGGAGTAACATTTGACCAGTGGGATCTGTACTTTGACTTAAATAATGAAGTTGGGTACTTTGTCAACCTCTGCTTTTTTTTACTGTTTCTTTTCTTTTCTTTGTGAACGTCGTCATTTGAATTATGACTTCTTCTGTTTCACTTACCTTGTATTACACTGACAACTAAAATTTTTCTCTGACTCTGAATTATGATTCAGATAGTCAAGCCAATTTTATTTGTAGAGCCTAGCACTTTTACTAATGGACATTGTCACAAAGCAGCTTTACAGAAATACAACCCCGATTCCAAAAAAGTTGGGACAAAGTACAAATTGTAAATAAAAATGGAATGCAATAATTTACAAATCTCAAAAACTGATATTGTATTCACAATAGAACACAGACAACATATTAAATGTCGAAAGTGAGACATTTTGAAATTTCATGCCAAATATTGGCTCATTTGAAATTTCATGACAGCAACACATCTCAAAAAAGTTGGGACAGGGGCAATAAGAGGCTGGAAAAGTTAAAGGTACAAAAAAGGAACAGCTGGAGGACCAAATTGCAACTCATTACGTCAATTGACAAAAGGTCATTAACATGACTGGGTATAAAATGAGCATCTTGGAGTGGCAGCGGCTCTCAGAAGTAAAGATGGGAAGAGGATCACCAATCCCCCTAATTCTGCCCCGACAAATAGTGGAGCAATATCAGAAAGGAGTTCGACAGTGTAAAATTGCAAAGAGTTTGAACATATCATCATCTACAGTGCATAATATCATCAAAAGATTCAGAGAATCTGGAAGAATCTCTGTGCGTAAGGGTCAAGGCCGGAAAACCATACTGGGTGCCCGTGATCTTCGGGCCCTTAGACGGCACTGCATCACATACAGGCATGCTTCTGTATTGGAAATCACAAAATGGGCTCAGGAATATTTCCAGAGAACATTATCTGTGAACACAATTCACTGTGCCATCCGCCGTTGCCAGCTAAAACTCTATAGTTCAAAGAAGAAGCCTTATCTAAACATGATCCAGAAGCGCAGACGTCTTCTCTGGGCCAAGGCTCATTTAAAATGGACTGTGGCAAAGTGGAAAACTGTTCTGTGGTCAGACGAATCAAAATTTGAAGTTCTTTATGGAAATCAGGGACGCCGTGTCATTCGGACTAAAGAGGAGAAGGACGACCCAAGTTGTTATCAGTGCTCAGTTCAGAAGCCTGCATCTCTGATGGTATGGGGTTGCATTAGTGTGTGTGGCATGGGCAGCTTACACATCTGGAAAGACACCATCAATGCTGAAAGGTATATCCAGGTTCTAGAGCAACATATGCTCCCATCCAGACGACGTCTCTTTCAGGGAAGACCTTGCATTTTCCAACATGACAATGCCAAACCACATACTGCATCAATTACAGCATCATGGCTGCGTAGAAGAAGGGTCCGGGTACTGAACTGGCCAGCCTGCAGTCCAGATCTTTCACCCATAGAAAACATTTGGCGCATCATAAAACGGAAGATATGACAAAAAAGACCTAAGACAGTTGAGCAACTAGAATCCCACATTAGACAAGAATGGGTTAACACTCCTATCCCTAAACTTGAGCAACTTTTCTCCTCAGTCCCCAGACGTTTACAGACTGTTGTAAAGAGAAAAGGGGATGTCTCACAGTGGTAAACATGGCCTTGTCCCAACTTTTTTGAGATGTGTTGTTGTCATTAAATTTAAAATCACCTAATTTTTCTCTTTAAATGATACATTTTCTCAGTTTAAACATTTGATATGTCATCTATGTTCTATTCTGAATAAAATATGGAATTTTGAAACGTCCACATCATTGCATTCCGTTTTTATTTACAATTTGTACTTTGTCCCAACTTTTTTGGAATCGGGGTTGTATATGAATTCCTGATATAAATTTTAAACATATGAATTTACAAGTTTTTCCCAAATGAGCAAGGCTGAGGTGACGGTGGCAAGGAAAAACTTCCTGAGATGACATGAGAGGAAACCTTGAGAGGAACCAGACTCAAACGGGAACCCATCCTTATTTGGGTGATAACAGATATCGTGATTATAAATAACTTGCTTCGATAAGTGTGTCCTATATGGTCAAAAAGTGCAATTGTGTAACTGGGAAATTCATTATATTTTTGAAATGAAGTCTATTTTGTTGAAGTTATCAATTGTTTCCTGATGTTTACTGATGGAGTACAAAAACTTAATGGCAACTGCAATCCTAAAGTTATTATAATAGTTGTAGTCCTAAGCCATTGTAGCAAAACTGTTTGTATTAATTGTCCAAAGCCATCTTCTAAGTGTATTTTTAGGCTGTCCATATGGGGCTATCCTCCACAGGAGGGAAGTGATGAAAACTCCAGCCAGATGTAGGGCATCAGGATAGATCAGGCAGGCATTAGATTGCGTATTAATAAACTTGGTTTTGGACCTTATCACCTGTTCTGGCTTCTTACTATCACTCTGGTTGCAGCAAGCTAAATTTACCAGCAAGGTTTTGCTAATCACTATAATGCAAGCTAACCAGCACCAGACAGCACTAACCAACGTAAACCAGCTTGAACTGGTATGGTTTCATGTTTGTCTGTTGTTGTTGTTGTTTAGTATTGCATGCTGATTAAAGCAGTGCCTTTTTCATATTAGTCTTGTTTTTCCTCTGTGGTTATTCTTTTTTACTGTTAGAACTGTTCTAACTTTTTTAAAATAAATTTTTAAATGAATATTTTTCATATAAACACTGTGTGTGCATGTGCGTGCGTGTGTGTGTTTACCTTCCCCCTCCTCTTTCTCTCTTTGTTACATGGTGCCCAAGGCTTTGAATCTGTGGTCTCCTGATGCACATTTAGTTTTTTTCTACACAGAAAAGGCTAAACCATTAGATTAATGGTCTTCTTGGGAAATTCAGGTCACTTGTAAAAGGAAATTGAATTTTACTTCAGGGTGTAAGTCTCCCCCTCGGCACTTCATATAGACTAATAATTTAATTAGTCTCTTTAAGTCATAATTTAAGAGCTTCATGTGTCACTAAAATATTTCTAAAAAATCCTCCTCAAAGGCTTTTCATCTCATCTCATCTCATCTCATCTCATCTCATCTCATCTCATTATCTCTAGCCGCTTTATCCTGTTCTACAGGGTCGCAGGCAAGCTGGAGCCTATCCCAGCTGACTACGGGCGAAAGGCGGGGTACACCCTGGACAAGTCGCCAGGTCATCACAGGGCTGACACATAGACACAGACAACCATTCACACTCACATTCACACCTACGGTCAATTTAGAGTCACCAGTTAACCTAACCTGCATGTCTTTGGACTGTGGGGGAAACCGGAGCACCCGGAGGAAACCCACACGGACACGGGGAGAACATGCAAACTCCGCACAGAAAGGCCCTCGCCGGCCACGGGGCTCGAACCCAGGACCTTCTTGCTGTGAGGCGACAGCGCTAACCACTACACCACCGTGCCGCCCTCAAAGGCTTTTTTAAAGTGCCATTCCACCATTGGATGTATTCTTTGGCATAAAATACAATATATTTTATGACAACATGACTAGACAGAGAAATCCTTTAGCTTCAAAATGATATATCAAACATAATTTTTTGACAACGACAAGTATATTAATTTTGCGACCAAAGTCACCTACCCTTTTAATTTCCGCGCGGTAGTGAAACGTGATGTCATCGGCAGGTTCCCCTTCTTGTGTACTATTTTTAGACCAGGAAACCCCCAAAGTGAGAGAGTCATTTCTCCTCGTATATGGGGGCCAAAAAAATTGCGAAAAATTTTGAGTTAATCTTTCAGTTAGCTAGATTTATTGGTATTAGCTAGATTTATTGGTATTATTTTTATCGCGTTCTATCCGCCATTGCTGATAATATGTGCCATGTCACACGTCACGTGGTACACAAGAAGGGGAACCTGCCGATGACATCACGCGTGGAAATTAAAAGGGTAGGTGACTTTGGTCGCAAAATTAATATACTTGTCGTTGTCAAAAAATTATGTTTGATATATCATTTTGAAGCTAAAAGATTTCTCTATCTAGTGATACCATTTATATATGTTGTCAAAATATATTGTATTTTATGCCAAAGAATACATCCAATGGTGGAATGGCACTTTAATCAGAAAAAGTCTTGGTTTACATCTTAGGAAAGCAAAACAAGATTTCAGTGGACAATAAAAACCTCATGCCCTGAGAATGTTTTGAATGAAGTAACACATCCTTGACCTAACTTCTACTTTCACAGTAGAGTTTGAGAAAGAAATACAAAGTTATAGAAGTGTAAAGTGCTACAAGATGGTCCATGTGGTGAGGGCAGCAACAGTCTGGGGCCCAGCTGGGCCAGTTTAGTTCCCAACTGTCAATGGCTCGAATTTTTTTTAACAAATAAGCAATGAGGATATTGGCACTGGCTGGCAGGGATTATTAGCGCCTGATTAAAAGGAATAAAATTGCTATTTGAAAATGTATTCATTTATTAAACCTTTAAGAAAGGCAATAGTATAGCAAGACATTCTGTGTAGCCTATGTGCAAAATGTCACTCAGTGCGTTTACATGCACATAGAGAGAATCGAATTTCTGCCGTTGCTCGACTGAAATCGAAGTTCAAAATGCCATGTATACACCTTAATTCGGCTGAAATTGAACCGAACTTGATTTCTCGGAATCGAGCTACACGACCTAGTTTATGCGATTTCTGCCGAGCTATTTTGTGCATGTAAACCCTATTGAGCTAGTTGTCGAGCTACTTCCGGGAGTGACGAGATCACAAGCGGGAAACACAACAGCCTCGGTCGGCATGACAACAGTAGTAACGAGCAGCAGAAGAGGTCAGGAGGAACAAACGAAGAAGAGAAAATGGCGATGTAGAGCTCTCTGAAGTGTGGGTGGAGCACAGAGGACGGCAGGACAAAGCTTCTGGTACTAATAGGCTTTTTATTGTCAGACTTTTCAGTTTAACAGCCTACTTTTATTCTTGAGAGAAAAACACACGCGCGCGCTGTGTTCTAGTCCCGGGATGAGCTGTCCCCTCTGCTCTCCCTCTGCCTCCTTAAATAGGGCGCGGTTACTGGGAAGACACACAAACACAGGTTAATTACCGTCAGGTGTAGTGATTCTGCCACTCACCTTCCCTGGCTCCGCCCTCCTGTCACAGACCGGCGCTTGACCACGCCCCCACTGCTACAGGCGAGCAGAAACGTGCACTTCTGGAGCAATGAGGAGACAGAGTTCATGCTCATTCAGCTTAAGGAGTTGAATATATTAAAATTCATGGACGGGAGAAAAACGCGCAATGGAGAACACGGAACTGATAACTTTGTTTACACTCTTGAATAGCTCTTCTTCATGACGACAACCGGAAGTGTACCAACACGATGGGGCGTGTTGCGCCACCTGTGGCTCGGGTGCACAATGCACCTCACACAATAGCCCGATTTCATTGTGTGCATGTAGGATTGGATTTCTCTGGCACCCTGCTGGGACCTTCAGCTCGATTACCGACAGCAGCTCGATTTGGATGTGCATGTAAACGTAGTGAGTGTATGTGCATGAAGGTTGAAATGAAGTCTACAGCTGGGCAACTATCCATCCATCCGTCCATCCATTATCCATAACTGCTTATCCTGTGCAGGGTCGCGGACAAGCTGGAGCCTATCCCAGCTGACTATGGGTGAGAGGCGGGGTACACCCTGGACAAGTCGCCAGGTCGTTGCAGGGCTGAAACAGAGACAAACAACCATTCACACTCACATTCACACCTATGGTCAATTTAGAGCCACCAATTAACCTAACCTGCATGTCTTTGGACTGTGTGGGAAACCAGAGCACCCGGAGGAAACCCACACATACACAGGGAGAACATGCAAACTCCACAGGGAAAGGACCCCGTTGGCCACTGGGCTTGAACCCAAAACCTTCTTGCTGTGAGGCGACAGTGCTAACCACTACACCACAGTGCCGGCTGGGCAACTAATTGAAGGAAAAATCAGCATGAAATATACTAATAAGGTGATGCCACCTTACCAGGACAGCTTCAATACCCCTCGGCATTCTATAAGTACTGCAACTATTGGGGAGGAATGGAGCATGATTCTTCTAAAAGAGGTACAGCCTAAGCTATTTTGGTAGGGTAAGTGTGTTTAAGATAGTGGTGGAAAGCATTCTCTAACACATCAGTACAAAATCTTTTGCTTGAGATCTGGTAACTGCATAGGGTATAGGATATGAATTGTACATGCACTCCTGATGAAGCTTGACTCATCTCCCCATGTCACTTTTTACCACCTGTCTGTCGGGCCATGCTTGTGCACCACCACAGTTGCACCACTGAACTGTTAAAAGTGTTTTTGCCTGTGTAAAGAAGGGTTTGTGCACTGCATGTATACTAATATCTCTTTCTCTGTCATTGGAGTAGCGTTCTTGATTTTTCTTAAAAATTACTACTAGGCCATTAGAGCTTCATCGTCTGATACCACTCCATCTCTTGCAAAAATATAGCAGAAGTCTCATCTCATCTCATCTCATTATCTCTAGCCGCTTTATCCTTCTACAGGGTCGCAGGCGAGCTGGAGCCTATCCCAGCTGACTACGGGCGAAAGGCGGGGTACACCCTGGACAAGTCGCCAGGTCATCACAGGGCTGACACATAGACACAGACAACCATTCACACTCACATTCACACCTACGGTCAATTTAGAGTCGCCAGTTAACCTAACCTGCATGTCTTTGGACTGTGGGGGAAACCGGAGCACCCAGAGGAAACCCACGCGGACATGGGGAGAACATGCAAACTCCACACAGAAAGGCCCTCGCCGGCCCCGGGGCTCGAACCCAGGACCTTCTTGCTGTGAGGCGACAGCGCTAACCACTACACCACCGTGCCGCCCCTATAGCAGAAGTTACTGTAAAAAAACAAAAACAAAAACTAAGTATGCAGTGAAACAGAGGAAGAAAGGTGAAAATGGGCATTTAGGCCACATCACCACCAAGCTATCACTGTCGACCATCACCACTTGAACAGGGCCCTTAACCCTCTCTGCTCCAGTGGCACTGTATCATAGCTGACCCTGAGCTCTGAGCCTCCTAACAAGGTGAGATTATGTGAAAAAAGAATTTCACTGGGCTCTACTATATGTGTGTGTGTGTGTGTGTGTGTGTGTGTGTGAGAGAGAGAGAGTGTGTGAGACACAATAAAGTCTTCTTCTTCTTCTTCTTAAAAACACCACAAAAGATTCCCGTCTATTCACATATGATTTTAACATCAGCCCTTAGTTTATGTGCAGTTCACATAATGTCCAACAGATGGAAGCACAGTCCATTGTACAGGCCGAAAATAAAGCACTATTGGCCTAATTAATATTACTTCACATGTGATGCGCCATACAGCCGATTTGGAGAAATTTAGTTATTATAAGCCTTTTCAATAAAAGCGCTGACAGATTTCTGGTATCCAGTTGTGTGTCCTATGCTTCCCCATAACATACACTACCGTTCAAAAGTTTGGGGTCACCCAGACAATTTTGTGTTTTCCATGAAAAGTCACACTTTTATTTTCCACCATAAGTTGTAAAATGAATAGAAAATATAGTCAAGACCTTTTTCTGGCCATTTTGAGCATTTAATCGACCCCACAAATGTGATGCTCCAGAAACTCAATCTGCTCAAAGGAAGGTCAGTTTTATAGCTTCTCTAAAGAGCTCAACTGTTTTCAGCTGTGCTAACATGATTGTACAAGGGTTTTCTAATCATCCATTAGCCTTCTGAGGCAATGAGCAAACACATTGTACCATTAGAACACTGGAGTGAGAGTTGCTGGAAATGGGCCTCTATACACCTATGGAGATATTGCACCAAAAACCAGACATTTGCAGCTAGAATAGTCATTTACCACATTAGCAATGTATAGAGTGGATTTCTGATTAGTTTAAAGTGATCTTCATTGAAAAGAACAGTGCTTTTCTTTCAAAAATAAGGACATTTCAAAGTGACCCCAAACTTTTGAACGGTAGTGTAGACATCCTAAGTAGGCTAAACCACAGAGAATATGTAAATGTTATTTGTGCTGGTAGTGTTAATTGTTTCCCAGAAAGGAATTTGTCCAGGTTTGGATTAAAAAAATTTAATAAACATTTGGAGAGAACTGAAATTGTCATGTCATGTCAGGACTGAGAAAAGAAAGAGTTTAGTTTTCAAACTTGAAGCTGATAAAGTCAAAACTTCCGTCAGAATGATGCGTGTGGAAGGGGGATGCGGATATGGCGTTCTGGTGAAAACGGTTTTGTACAGAGGCCATCTTTGTTTAATCTTTAAATGAAAGATTACATTTTATTCGCTTATTTTGCTTTTATGCATATTGGACGCGTTAATCTGGGCAGTAATCTCGGGTGATGTATAATGAAAAGCGTTTATCCCGCAGGGCGCAGCAGCTGCACACACCTGGAAGTGAAGGCACCGGAGCGCGTGCGGCCACACAGTCTGCTGGGGGGGGCGCTATAAAATGGTCTATATGAAGAGTCCAATTTGGGAGAGATGAAAATAAATAGAAGTCATTGCAGATAACGCACACACAATTTCCCCATCTATTTAACATTCATTGAATTGAATAATCCAGCCCTTATTATCGTAAATGGTCTGCATATTTACCCTGAATATGCTAATTTATGTTGGCTGGAAGCAGTTCTTGATTTAATAATGTTTTCATCAGCGTATGCATATCTTTCCACTTTATAAAGGCTTGCATAGGTTACAGGTTCGATGCACAGAGAGAATAGAAGTGATGGGCAGTAGGGATGAGAAGGTGTGGCGCGGATATGCTTTGTCTTATAGCTCCTGATTGTCTTTGAGGCCATTATATGTCTTTCTTGCGCTATGCCCGAGGACAAGGCAGTTACATTTCAATCAGTGGATGCACTGAAAAGTCATTACGCTGATCTCGGCGCTGAAAGGCACAGTGCCCTTCCCCTCCGTCAGTAATTGGTTGTCACTTTGCATATAGGAGCAGAGCGCAGCCCTTGGGCCAACCCCATTCTTATCGTTTTCTTTTAGGGAAAAATAATGGACAATTTATTGTTGATCTGACGATAGAAAATATTAACAAGTTAAATGTCATTTTCCTATGCTCCACTATTAAATCCTATTTCCTCATGCATGGTTGGAGCCCACAGTTTTAAAGGCTGACTTCAGACCATAACAGCCAACATTGCTATTCACATTTGTTGTCATTTGTGGAGGAATAACAATGAGGTGTGCATTAGGAAAGTTTGAAGTGCTGTTTAACCTATCCACCCCAGTGTAGGCTATAGACCTTTAATTGACATGTAGTCCCCTCAGTCCTGTATACACTTTAGAGGTTTCCCTGCTTGAACACTTCAGCTTCAACTAGCTGACTAATTGGAACCTGTGGCCTACATTATAATTTAGCATGAAGATGAAAATACTAACTCTTAAATTATAGTTACTTTTAAATGAATATAGCTGACATGTCACAAGGCGTATGGAGCACCAGTGTTGGGAATTACTGCTACTGTCCATCCACATTAGTCTATGCTTACTGTTTACACTCCCTGCAAAGCAGTGCTAATTAGGTGAATGGAGCTTATGCAATTAACAAACAGACAGGTACGTTTCCTCGTAAGTCCCCCCCCCCACACACACCAAATTGGCATTGGGCTTAAAAATTACTGTGAACACCCAATATATTCCATAGCAATAGTAGGTCTATGTGTCGCAAATGTTTATGTGGAGCAACATTAGTAACTCTGACACTTAATTTCCTGGATAAGCCACATTATTATTATTATTATTATTATTATTATTATTATTAACTTTAAGGAATAGTGAGACATTTCATGCAGTTGTTTTAACGTCACAGGAATGATGATAACATTTTATATAGGCTTAAACAAATAAATTTGTTTGACACGAATAATAGGTTATACATAGATTACATTAAAGGCCTTGCAAATGCAGGAAGACATTACATTTCATGCCACCTTACAGTAAAATATCCTAGAGGGTGTTATAGGTAGGGGACAGGAGGAAGACTTGGGACAAGTTTTCAGCTTTTGTAGATTGTCTGAAATTCTTTGCAGGTAGTGACACATTCATATTGCATTAGAGAGTATTTATTATACCCTCTTACCACAACATTACACTCACTGGCAACTTCATTAGGTACACCCATACGCCTGCTGTTTTATGCGGTTATCTAATCAGCCAATCCCTTGACAGCAGCACAATGCATAAAATCATGCAGATACAAATCAAGAGTTTCCGTTAATGTTCACATCAAACATCAGAATGGGAAAAATTGTGATCTCTGACTTTCACTGTACCATGGGTGTTGGTGCCAGATGGACTGGTTTGAGTATTTCAGAAACTGCTGATCTGGGGTTTTCACACACAACAGTCAAGAGTTTACACAGAAAGAATGGTGCAAAAAACAAAAAACATTGAGTGAGCAACAGTTCTATGGGTGGAAACGTCTCGTTGATAACAGAGGTCAGAGGAAAATGGCCAGATTGGTTCAAGCTGCCAAACTCATAGCAACTCTTTACAACCATGGTGATCAGAAAAGCATCTCAGCATATAACAGCAGAAGACCACACTGGGTTTCATTCCTGCCAGCCAAGAAGAGGAATCTTAGAATCAAGAACAAGTTCCTACTCAAGTGGCTAGTGAGCATAGTTTCTCAGCTTGTCACATATACTGGCCTTTAGGCTTCACTTTTTGTGTCATTATTTTTTGCAGGGAGACGTGAGAAATTGAGGGGAGATATGGGACATTATGTTGGGAGACTTGGGACAAAAATAAAATACCTAGGTCTACATGTTTAATTTTTATTTGTTATCAAAACTTGTAACGTATGAACTGTATGAACATACAATGCTGGTACAGCGATAGAAAAATGTCAGTTTACCCAAAACCTGATTAGACAAACAGTTCCATTCTCAAGAAAAAATAAAATAAGCTTCATCCTCATGCAGGTACACTCCCACATTTTTAACAAACATTTTTTAAAAAATGTATCTTTGTAAACCACAAGAAATAACCTGTAACATGAACTGTCCCAACTCTCCCCATCTGGCCATTTTATTAAAAAAAAATCCTTAATTCCCCCATAATTTAAGTTTAATAAATAATAGTATATACAGTAACTCTAGTCTACATACTTTAATTCCTAACAAATCCTGTATTCACCAGGGTACATTACACCATAGAATGGCAATGGACTGTGAAGTAGAAAATACAAGTTTTGATTGACAAAAATATTTAACTGTGCAGACCTTAATGCAGTGTCCAGCTTTGTGGCTCCAAAGGAATAAGGTTACTTTAAGGGGCAACATCTAACTTCTGATGCAATCTAAAACCTGATTGGTTGAAATTAATCCATGGGAAGACAAACTGTCCCAAGTCTCCCCTCTCTCCCCTACCATTTGTCGTAGACACTGTTACTCCTAAATTGTCTCTTAACTGCATTGTCTTTTCCCATATAGTGTCTGGATTATGCACTGTTAGGATGGAAACAGCGCTGGAGTTAATGACACGTTTGACATGCAAAGAACGTACTGGGTCATGGTGGTGTACATGTTTGAACACAAATCAATTAACAATCAAGGGCGAGAGAGAAGCAAGCACACTGTCCAGATAGATTAAAACAAGCATCTCTGCCTCCAGGAGTGTCTAGGGCTCACCCATGCCTTCATAAAAGATCTTTTACAATCCTGTTGATTAATGCGCATGCAATCTCGCCTTTGACCTTGGTTGCGTCTCTTGTTTTTGGCCAACAATGGGCTTTATACTAAACAAATTCTAATAGCCTACTCTTGTAGACACTCTTTGATCAGCCCTGGGTGTATTCCTTGTTGCTGGTACACAGTCAAAGTCACACATGCAGTGCTAGGTATAGATCATGCAAGGATGCAAGTAGGGGGCACTTGTTCTGACGTAGGTTCTGTTTCTCTAGGTCAAAATTAAATGCCCTTGATGTAAATATAGCAGAAAAAATATTGCTATTTTGAATAAAATCCACTGCAGTGAGTAGGAAGAGACTTTCCCCATGCTCCTGTGGGTTTTTTTTTCCCCACACAGGTTCTCTATTTCCTCCCACCTTCAACAACATGCCCATAGGTGGATTGGATATTAATAATATCTAAGATTTTTAACAATAAATCATACTCTTGACAGTAAATAAAAAACCTATCCATGAAAACATACACTTTACAGATCTATGTTCAGATCTGTCCTGTAGATTCTTTCTTGCATTTCTCTACCATACACAATATATTATACTATTATAGTATTATCCATCCATTATCTATACGGGTTATCCCTCAGGGTCACAGGAGCCAACTGACTTTGGGTGAGATGTGGGACACATCCTGGGCTGATCAACTATTCACACCTACAGCAATTTAGAGGAGCCAGTTGACCTAGTCATTGGACTTTGGGAGGAAACCAGAGCACTCAGAAGAAACTCATGTAGGCACAGGGAGAAGATGCAAATTCTGCACTGAAAGCCCCCAGTCAGCCACATGGTTTAAATCCAGAACCATTTTTGCTGTGAGGCAGCAGTGCTAACCACAGCACCACCATATGTTAAATTGTATTGTATTGTATTACAACCCCAAATCAGAGAAAGTTGGGACAGTATGTTGAAATTGAAATTAAAACTGAAAACAATTATTTGTAAATAATACTTGACCTGTATTGCATTCAAAACAATACAACAGCCCATTATTTGATGTTTTACCTCATGAATTTTATTGTTTTCTTTTTTTCAAAATAATCACTAATTTCAATTTTAATTCTTGAAACACATTTCAAAAAAGTTAGGACAGTAAAGCATTTACCACTTTATAATGTTGCCATTCCTTCTCACAACACTTAAAGGATGTTTAGAGACTGAAGAAACCAAGTGATGAAGCATTTCAGGGGTTATTTTTGTCCCATTCTTCCTGTAAACTGGTCTTAAGGTGTGCTACAGTACGGGGTTGTCATGGTCATATTTTTCATTTTGAAATTCACCACACATACTGCATTGGCGACAGGGGGGACAGGCACCCTCTTCCTCCACAGCCATGACTTTGTAATGTGTGCAGAATGTGGTTTTGCATTGTTTTGTTGAAATATCCCTGGAAAATATGTCATCCTGAAGGCAGAATATGTTGCACCAAAGTCTCAGTGTACTTTTCTGCGTTAATGCTGCCATCACAGAAGTGCAAGTTATCTTTGCCAAGGGCACTGACACAACCCCATACCATGACAGACCTGGGCTGTGAGTTTGAATCCCAGTGATGCAACAGCCATCTGTTATCAGGATTCTTTTGGATGTTACTTCGCTGACTATTACACACCTTGCTCTTGGAGTGATCTTTGTTGGTCGACCACTCCTGGAGAGGGTAACAATGGTCTTGAATTTCCTCCATTTGTACACAATCTGTCTGACTGTGGATTGGTGGAGTCCAAACTCTTTAGAGATGGTTTTGTAACCTTTTCCAGCCTGATGAGCATCAACAACGCTTTTTCTGAGGTCCTCAGAAATCTCCTTTGTTCATGCCATAATACACTTCCACAAACATGTGTTGTGAAGATCAGACTTTGATAGATCCCTGTTCTTTAAATAAAACAGGGTGCTCACTCACACCTGATTGTCATCCCATTGATTGAAAACACCTGACTCTAATTTCACCTTCAAATTAACTGTTAATCCTAGAGGTTCACATACTTTTGCCACTCACAGATATGTAATATTGGATCATTTTCCTCAATAAATAAATGACCACGTATAATATTTTTGTCTCATTTGTTTAACTGGGTTCTCTTTATCTACTTTTAGGACTTGTGTGAAAATCTGATGATGTTTTAGGTCATATTTATGCAGAAATATAGAAAATTCTAAAGGGTTCACAAACTTTCAAGCACCACTGTACAGATGAATGACGGTTCTTTATGCAGTGCTATCTGAGGGTCTGGAGGTCACAGGTGTTCAGCTTAGGCTTGCACCCTTGTCCTTTATGCACCAAAATTGCTTCAGATTCCTTAAATTGGTGAATGATATAGAGGGTGCACCATAGAGGGCGAAATATCCAAATCCCTTCCTATGTTCTTTGAGGAACATTGTTTTTATACATTTCAATAATTTTCTCATGCATTTATTGACAAACTGGAGAACCTTGGCCCTTCTTTGCTCCTCAAAGATTAGGCTTTTCCTGGATACCGATTTTGTACCAAATCATGATTACAATCACCTGCTGACATCAACTGTTTCAATTTACATCATTATTTAATTGTTTTACCTCATTACTAGCTCTAAATTGCCCTGTCACAACTTTATTTGGAATGTGTTGCAGGCTTGAAACACACGAATGGATGTACAGTGTCTTGCAAAAGTATTCATCCCCCTTGGTGTTTGTCCTGTTTTGTTGCATTATAAGGTGGAGTTAATATGGACTTTTGGAGTGTTATCACTGTTTAATTCACACAACACACCTACCACTTTAGGGCGGCACGGTGGTGAGTGGTTAGTGCTACCGCCTCACAGCAAGAAGGTCCTGGGTTCGAGCCCCGTGGCCGGCGAGGGCCTTTCTGTGTGGAGTTTGCATGTTCTCCTCATGTCCACGTGGGTTTCCTCCAGGTGCTCCGGTTTCCCCCACAGTCCAAAGACATGCAGGTTAGGTTAACTGATCGCTCTAAATTGACCGTAGGTGTGAATGTGAATGGTTGTCTATGTCTATGTGTCAGCCCTGTGATGACCTGGCGACTTGTCCAGGGTGTACCCTGCCTTTCGCCCGTAGTCAGCTGGGATAGGCTCCAGCTTGCCTGCGACCCTGTAGAACAGGATAAAGCAGCTAGAGATAATGAGATGAGACAAGATGAGATGAGATGAGACCTACCACTTTAAAGGTGCAAATTGTTGTCTTATTGTGACACAAACAATAATTAAGATGAAAAAACAGAAATCTGGAGTGTGCATAGGTATTCACCCCCTTTTGTATGAAACCCCTAAATAAGAGCTGGTCCAACCAATTCACTTCATAAGTCACATAATTAGTTGATTAAGAGCCACCTATGTGCACTCAAAGTGTCACATGATGTCTGTATAAATCAACCTGTTCTTTAAGGACCCTGACTCTGCAACACTACTAAGCAAGCAACATGAAAACCAAGGAGCCTCCAAACATGTCAAAGACAAAGTTGTGGAAAAGTATAGATCAGGGTTGGGTTCTAAAAAATATCCCAAACTTTGAATATCCCAGGGAGCAACATTCAATCCATTATAGCAAAATGGAAAGACTATTTCACCACTACAAACCTGACAAGAGAAGGCCACCCACCAAAACTCACAGACCAGACAAGGAGGGCATTAATCAGAGATGCAACAAAAACACCAAAGATAACACTGAAGGAGCTGCAAAGCTCCACAGCGGAGATGGGAGTATCTTTCCATAGGACCATTTTAAGCCGTACACTCCACAGAGTGGGGCTTTATGGAAGAGTGGCCAGAAAAAAGTAATTGCTTAAGAAAACACATTTGGAGTTTGTCCAACAGCATGTGGCAGACTCCCCAAACACATGGAAAAAGATTCTTTGGTCAGATGAGACTAAAATTGATCTTTTTGGCCATCACAGGAAATGCCATGTGTGGTGCAAACCCAACACCCTGAGAACACCATTCCTACAGTGAAGCATGGTGGTGGCAGTATCATGCTGTGGGGATATTTTTCATCTGCAGGGACAGGAAAACTGGTCAGGACTGAAGGAACGATGGATGACACTAAATACAGGGCAATTCTGGAGGAAAACCTGTTTGAGTCGGTTTGAAACTGGGATGAAAGTTCACGTTCCAGCAGGATAATGACCCTAAACATACTACTAAAGCTACACTGGAGTGGTTTAAAGGAAAACATTTAAATGTCTTGGAATGGCCGAGTCAAAGCCCATATCATCTCAAGTCTTTCTCATTTGGGGTTGTAAATGATATTCACGTGATATCAAAATAGAAGGTCACCATAACTTCAAATGAATCTACCTGTGGTTAGGGACATCTTTAGAACAGCCACTGTGAAACTACTGCAGATTACAACCTTAATACCACCAATTAAAATACAAATTTCATTACACATTAAATGTGAGATATTAAATAATGTCAGATGCCTGACTTCATTGTTAAGCAGTGTTCTCTATAATGATAAATAAAAGTACACTGCATAGTTAAAAATGTCATTTTAAAATCTGAATTACCTGATTTCATTTATAAATGTTCTGTGTTTAAATAAAAATTAGGTACATTTCCCCCCATTCCTTCCATTACTTGTTAGCTACATTAGGCTGAACATGATTTGTACTAGACATATCCTACACAAATATAAATATAGACAGGTAAAGCTCCAGCATTTTGAAACTCTTTTTAATATTTTCATCACCTTGTCTTTCAAGAAATTGTTGAATAAACCTCTGTGTATAGTTTCAGGAATGAGACAAACACTGCCTTTCAGCAAAGAAAGAAAGTTGAAAAGGGCAAATTAACTTCAAGGCATTCATTTATTTTTTATCAATTTATTTACTTATTTCTCAGTCTAATTATGCTTGCCCTGAAGCGTGAGCTTGATGATGAATGTTCAAGAATCAGTCAGGTCTCAACTCAACTATTAACATGGTAGGAGGAAAGAAAAATATTCAGATTAATAGCATTATTATACTGAAATTATTGTTGCCCTGACATAACTGTATCTATCAATCAGTATATTACAGCCTATTCTGACCACACAGAAAAAAGTCTCTTGCTAATGCTCAACCATGAGCTTTGTATCATTTACATTTATGAAATTTGGCAGATGCCCTTATCTTGAGTGACTTACACAAGTGAAAAGACATTACATTTTACATTTATCTATTTTTTTTTTAAATATACAACTGAGCATTTGAGGGTTAAAGGCCTGGCTCAAGGGCCCAGCAGTGACAGTTTGGCAGTGCTGGGATTTGAAAACACGACCTTCTGATGAGTAGTGCAGTGTTAGCCAAACATACAAATTCTAGACTTTAAGCCTTAGTTCTTCAGGAGAATTGATTATTTATGTCTGGCTTCAGCCCCCTTGACCATGACAATAGACCTTTAAGTAGAAATGCTGAAGATGTGTGTGTATACTTGATTGCGAGCACACAAGTGAGTGTGTTTTGTTTGTTATATTATCTTCCTTTATGCACGCACACATATATATTCAGGCAGGACAAGTATTAATGCTTATGATGCTAACGGGAGACAGATCGACCACCCATGATCATGACCACAGCCCCAGTGATCTTCCCACCCTGACCTCTCACCTCCTCAATAGATCTGCTTTATCCATATCATAATTGACTCTGAACTCTAGCTTAGAGGTCTCTCTGCTCCATCTAAGCTCTTAGTTAAACAGTGCTTGCCTCGCTGGCAGATCGTCCCATTATCATTCTAACATTGGGGCCTTATTCAAGGTTAATCCCTTCTGCAGGCAAAATTAAACATAAGCACTGAATGGAAATGTAAACTGTAGTTTTTATTGTCTGTTATTCATGAGATAAACTGTTGCAATCACAGAATTAAGACTGTATTAATGAGACATCTGTTTGTTAGACTGCGTAGGAACAGTGCAGTGTTAAAGTGCTCAACAACATGCAGGATTAAGAATTTTATTTCCAAAATTATCAATAAAAATACTATACATTATCATACATTATTCATTCTCATTTTTGTGACAACACAGCTGGTGAAGTTTTTCCTTTGTCAAAGACTGAATATTGGATTAGAATGTAGAAGAGTGTTTCAGGGTCAAAGGCATAATATGTGCCATTATTTTTAAGTTAGATATTTATAGGAAAGACTTAAAAATATCATTTTTTTCTACCTCAGCATATACAGTCCCCTTTGGAAGTATTGGAACGGCAAGGCCAAGTCTTTTGGTTTTGTTATACACTGAAGATATATGGGTTTAAAGGAACAGTCCACCGTACTTCCATAAAGAAATATGCTCTTATCTGAATTGAGACGAGCTGCTCCGTACCTCTCCGAGCTTTGCGCGACCTCCCAGTCAGTCAGACGCAGTTAGACGCGCTGTCACTCCTGTTAGCAATGTAGCTAGGCTCAGTATGGCCAATGGTATTTTTTGGGGCTGTAGTTAGATGCGACCAAACTCTTCCGCGTTTTTCCTGTTTACATAGGTTTATATGACCAGTGATATGAAAAAAGTTCAGTTACACAAATTGAAACGTAGCGATTTTCTATGCTATGGAAAGTCCGCACTATAATGACAGGCGTACTAACACCTTCTGCGCGCTTCGGCAGCGCATTGATATCTGAACTCCATATCTGTCTGGTCCCTGTACGAACAGAGCAGGAGTCTGGTTTGCATTGCCGGCAGTAGGTCAGACATGTTCCCAGTGCATGTTGGACTCTGGCAGGGCTGCCCTTTGTCACCAGTTCTGTTCATAATTTTTATGGACAGAATTTCTAGGCGCAGCCAGGGGCCGGAAGGAATCCTGTTTGGGAACCACAGGATTTCATCTCTGCTTTTTGCGCATGATGTTGTCCTGTTGGTTTCTTCAAACCAGGACTTTCAGCATGCACTGGGGTGGTTTGCAGCCGAGTGTGAAGCGGCTGGGATGAGAATCAGCACCTCCAAGTCTGAGGCCATGGTTCTCGACCAGAAAAGGGTGGCTTGCCCTCTCCAGGTTGGTGGAGAAGTCCTGCTTCAAGTGGAGGAGTTTAAGTATCTCGGGATCTTGTTCACGAGTGAGGGAAGGATAGCGCGTGAGGTCGACAGGTGGATCGGTGCAGCCTCCGCAGTGATGTGGTCGCTTTACCGGTGCATTGTGGTGAAGAAGGAGCTGAGCCAAAAGGTGAAGCTCTCGATTTACCGGTCGATCTACATTCCGACTCTCACCTATGGTCATGAGCTTTGGGTAATGACCGAAAGAACAAGATCACGGATACAAGTGGCTGAAATGAGTTTCCTTCGCAGGGTGGCTGGGCGCTCCCTTAGAGATAGGGTGAGAAGCACAGTCACTCAGGAGGAGCTCGGAGTAAAGCCGCTGCTCCTCCACATCGAGAGGAATCAGCTGAGGTGGCTTGGGCATCTCTTTCGGATGCCTCCTGGACGCCTCCCTGGGGAGGTGTTCCAGGCATGTTCCCCCGGGAGGAGGCCCCGGGGAAGACCCAGGACATGCTGGAGGGACTATGTCTCTTGGCTGGCCTGGGAACGCTTCTGTGTTCTTCCCGAGGAGCTGGCCGAGGTGTCTGGGGAAAGGGAAGTTTGGGCTTCCATGCTCAGACTGCTACCTCCGCGACCCGGCCCTGGATAAGTGGAAGAAGATGAGATGAGACGAGACAAGACGAGACTACAAGATGAAAACCACTCATTCGCAGTAAGAATCAAAGGCCAGGTTGGAATTTACAAAGAAATACAGAGATGAGCCACAAAAGTTCTGGAACCAAGATTAACCTCTACCAAAGTGATGGAAAGGCCAAAGTGTGGAAAAAGAAATGATCTGTTCATGATCCTATACATACAAACTCAAGCATGGTGAAGATAGTGTCATGTCTTGGGCTTGAGCTTAGCTACTTCTGGAATGGACTCATTAATCTTTATTGATGATGATGTAACTCATGAAGGTATCAGCAGAATGAATTCAGAAGTCTACAGAAACATTCTGTCAGCCAATTTACAGAGAAATGTATCAACTCTGTCACAGTCTGGCCCGGTCCATCCATGCCTGAGTTTGTGGGACTCCCATGCCAGCTCCAGGCCGGATCCGGGCCAGGAATTCAGTCCTGCCTTACTGAAGGCCATTTTCCCTGAAGCGGCACTCCCACACCTGCTACCACTCCTCTCCCATCAGCTAGGGCCTTTTTAAGAACTGTTTGGAGCCACTCCAGTTGCCAGACTGTCTCCTGTAGACTTTCCTCACCTTGCTACAGCCTTTTGATATTGTGCCTTCTTGATTCTCCCTGCCTGAATTGTTCCTTGTTTTTTCTTGTCTAGTTTTCTGTCCAGTTTTTTGCCCCTGTTGTACCTGCCTGTTCTTTTGGATTGTGTTTTCGCTTCCTCTGCCTGGATTTCCATTGTCCCTGTGTTCTTCATTTTTTTTCTGAAGATTTTTCTGCCCTGTTGTTGTCCCTGACCGTGCCTGCCTTCTCCACTGTGTTTTTGACCTCTTAGCCCATTCTTTGACCACTGATTTTTGCCTGAGCCCTATTATATCTCTACCCTCTACTTCATTAAAGAAGTTTTTCTCTGAACACTGCCTGTTTTGAGTCTGCTCTTGGGTCCTCACTTCACCTCAGCTCGCCATTTCTGATAGCACAGTCTGGCCAACATGGACCCAGCAGATTTCGCCCAGCTAAGAGCAGCAGTGCAAAAACAGGGAGCTGTCCTTGGGACCCACTAACAGGACATCCAACAGGTGAACCAAAACCTTGTCACTATCTCTAACACTCTCAATCTTCTTGCCACTCAGCTACAACAGCTTCAAGTAACGTCTGCTCCTACACAACCCCCTCCGCCTACCACTCCCCCAGCTCCTGCTCCAGCCATCTTCAGAGAGCCAAGACTTCCCGCCCCACAGCCATACGACGGAGAACCAGGTACCTGCCGATAATTTTTATCTCAATGCTCACTAACCCTTGAGCTTCAACTGCTGGCCTTCCCTACAGAGTGTTACCGAGTGGCCTACACCATCACTCTCCTCACTGGCAAAGCCAGGGAGTGGGGAACAGCTATGTGGGACACCAATGCACCATGCTGTGCCAGCTTCAAGAATTTCACAGAGGAGATGAGGCGAAACTTTGATCGCTCTCTGTCTGGCAGAGAGGCAGCTAGAGAAATCATGGGGCTGCGGCAGGGTGCCCGGTCCGCTTTCGACCATGCAATTGAGTTTCGCACCTTGGCGGCATCTTGTGGCTGGAATGAGAATACCTTGTTTGACGCATTTTTGAACAGGCTGTCAGACTCCATCAAGGATGAGCTGGTCTCATGAGAACTGCCACCTGATCTCCCCGGTCTCATGGACCTCGCCAGTCGTATTGAATCCTGGATCAGACGGCGAGTGAAAGAGAGAACTCGGACTAGTCTTGCTCCCCCTCAGCCTCCCATTCCTTCTGCTGAGACAATGCAGGTAGACTGAGCCCACATCTCACCTGAGGAATGACAGCATCATCGGGTTATGAGGGCATGTTTTTATTGCAGACAGCTGGGGCACTTCTGCTAATCTTGCCCTCTAAAAGGAAGAGCCCACCAGTGAGTTTAGGGGCCCTGGTGGGAAATGTCCAGAATCAGCCCCCTACCAGTCAACTGCTACTCCCAGTGGTCATTATCCATGGCAATCAACCCCACGACCTCCAGGCACTCATTGATTCAGGGACTGACAGAAACCTGATCTGCTTGACCACCGCCAAGCATCTGGGGATTCCACTACTGGCTCTGAACCTGTCCCTCACTGTCCTGACCCTTAATGGTACTGATCTGACCACTATCCCCCATAAAACAGCCCCAGTCTTCTTAAGAATTTTTGGCAACCACTCTGAATCCATTCAGTTTTTTGTCATGAGTAATCCCCATGTGCCCATAGTTCTTGGTCTGCCCTGGCTAACTCTACATAACCCCCATGTCAACTGGACTAACAACACCATTTTAGGTTGGAGTCAATTCTGTTTATTGTCATGCTCAAGATCTGCCCTGCCTCACGCCGAGCTGCTCCAGCCCACCGTTGGTGAATATCCTGACCTCTCTAACACTTCTCCCCAGTATAATGACTTAAAACCTGTGTTCAGCAAGTCTCAAGCTGTTTCCCTTCCTCCCCATAGGCCCTATGACTGTGGAATTGACCTTCTCCCTGGGACTGCACCGCCTAAGGGGTGACTTTACTCTCTCTCTCCTTCTGAAAGGCAAGCCATGGATAAATACATCACCAAGTCCTTTGCAGCTGGAATTATTCGTCCCTCCTCTTCTCCTGCAGGGGCAGGATTCTTTTTTGTGAAGAAGAAGGACAAATCCTTGTGCCCTTGCATTGATTACCATGGGCTAAATGACATCACCATCAAGAACCGTTACCCCCTACCTCTCATGTCTATGGCATTTGAGTTACTCCAGGGAACCCAGATTTTCACCAAGCTAGAGCTGCGTAATGCTTACCACCTCGTGAGGATCAGGGAAGGGGACGAATGGAAGACGGTGTTCAACACCCCCATGGGCCACTACGAATATCTCGTGGTTCTGTTTGGCCTGACTAACGCTCCCGCAGTTTTCCAGGCCCTCATTAATGATGTCCTGAGGGACTACCTTAACCTTTTTGTTTTTGTTTATCTGGATGATATATTGATTTTTTTTTCCCGCTCCCTTGATGAACACCGCATCCACGTCAGGCAGGTCCTTCAACAACTCCTGGAAAATAAACTCTTTGTTAAAGCCAAGAAATGTGAGTTCCATAGGAGTTCTGTCTCTTTCTGGGTTTCATTATCTCCCCCGCACAGATTCAGATGGACCTTCTGAAACTCAAGGCAGTTGCTGACTGGCCTACCCCGTCTTCTCAGCGAGAACTTCAGCGGTTTCTTGGGTTTGTGAATTTCTACAGGCGATTCATCAGGAACTTTAGTATGGTGGCTGGGCCCCTCAGGGCCCTAACTTCCACCAAGGTCTCTTTCAGCAGGGGGGAAGGGGCCGAGAAGGCGTTTTCCGAGCTCAAACGAAGGTTCATGTCAGCACCAATACTCACCATTCCAGATCCGTCCCGGCAGTTTGTGGTTGAAGTCGATGCTTCAGAGTCAGGGGTTGGGGCCATGTTGTCCCAAAGATCGGCTAGTGACAACAAGCTTCATCCTTGCTCCTTCTTCTCTCGTTGGCTTTCCCCCTCTGAGAGAAACTGTGACATTGGCAATAGGGAACTGTTGGCCGTTAAACTGGCCTTGGAAGAATGGAGACATTGGTTGGAGGGGTCAGACCTTCCCTTCATTGTATGGACAGATCACAAGAACCTCGAATACCTCAGGACTGCCAAGCGCCTCAATTCTCGTCAGGCCCAATGGTCTCTCTTCTTTTCGCGCTTCAAGTTCACACTTTCCTTCTGCCCAGGCTCTAAGAATAGTAAGCCCGATGCCTTGTCCAGAATGTTTTCTCCCCTCCAGGAGGAATCGAACTCCCCTGAGACCATCCTTCCTCCACGGTGCCTGGTGGGGGTCGCTCTGTTAAGGGTGGAAACCCTGGTCCAGAAGGCCCATGAGCAGGACCCAGGGCCCAGTAATGCACCTCCTAACCATCTTTTTGTTCCTGTTTCTGTGCGGGCACAGGAGTTGCAGTGGGGTCATGGTTCCAGAGTGGCGTGCCACCCAGGAGCAGCTTGGACTCTAGCACCCAACTTGACGCCTTTTATTCAGGCTAATTGTATTTGAATTACATGAAATGTTTTGGTCCAACATTCATATTAATGCAACCAAGAAAGCACTATAACTAACATATCAAACTGGCCATAGCTGTCTTCTACACCATATCAAATTCAATTCTAAGTTTAATTATTCAATTTCATTTCAACACAAAAAGTAAAGGCATGTGACCTATTTTCCACTTATATGAGGACAGTGTTTTGTTTATGGAGACAAACAGATCATATCAAGTGTTATGCTTATCCACTGAAGCTTCATTCAAGTCACATTAATATCAGCATTTTAGAAAATAGAACTGTAATGCTACCAAAACTCTCAGTCAGTGCAATTGGGCCAAGTGCAGCTTTATGTCCAACACAAAAAATAAAGGTGTGGCCTATTCCCTTTTGCATGAGGCAATTATTTTGTTCATAGAAGGCACACACACACACACACACACACACACACACACACACTAGCAGTGAGCAGATCACATGCAAGTTACATAACATCAGCATTTTAGAAAATAGAACTGTAATTGTGTGTGTTAACAAAATTTTCAGTCAGTGTAAATAAGCTCAGTGCAATTATGTCCCATCTTATGCATCATCACTTTTCACATTGCTATCAGATGTCAAAATTGTCATATTATTCACCCAGGTTAGTGAGATGGCTGTGACTGCATACTGTCTGTGAGTGCATTGTAGTTTGGCTCATAGCTACTGACAGCTAGTCTAAGACAGTCTGTGAGGTGTTTGTCAGTAAGGCGGCTCCTGTACTTTGATTTGATTATTTTCAACTGTGAAAACGCCATTTCACAGAGGTAAGTGGATCCAAAACTAGGCACTCACTTTTAGTGCACATGAGGTGAGGAGGGGAAACTTCTCCCTGCTGACAAGTCCCCAAAAGTCACTGTCCCATGATCTTGCTTTAAGCTCAATGTCATTTTGCAAATCAACCATCTCCATGTCAACCCCAATAGGCAGAGCAAATACCTGCTGAAATTTGGCTGCTACCTGTTCTACATTAATGGTCAAGAATGAGTTTGAGACGAATGCAGCAACATCTTCCATGACGTCTAATTCACCAAAACGCTGACTGAACTCTGCTGCCACTTTGTCCAGGTGAACACAGTACTGCTCAGGGTGAAAAGCATCCTTGTCATCGATGGCCTGTGACATTTTCTCCAGGTTGGGAAAGTGCGTCAGCCTCCTGTTTTTCAGATATGTGTTCCAAATACCGAGCTTAGCCTTGAACGCATTCACTGTGCTTATCATGTGGGGCAGGTGTCGATCTTTTCCCTGGAGCTCGTTGTTCAGCGCCTTCAGTTTTGCCATCAGGTCTGTCAGAAACCCCAGGTCCAGCAGCCACTGATCATCTGACAGCTCCTCATGCTCTTCGTTCCTTGTCTCCAGAAAAGTCTTTATCTCAGGCAGCAAATCAACAAATTGCTGCAGCACTTTGCCGCGACTCAACCACCGGACAGCAGCGTGGAGGAGTAGGTCTCCCTACGTGGCATCGAGCTCATCCAATAATGCCTTGAATAAGTGGTGCTGAAGCGCTTTTGCTCGAATTGAGTTGATCAGTTTGCCCACTAGAGTCATAACATGAGAAAAGTTCACGACCTTCCCCGCCAAGGCCTGCTGGTGAATGACACAGTGGTAATTCATGAAGTCAGGAAAATCATGGTCATTACGGCACAGCGCAATAAATCCAGTGCGCGCACCGCGCATCGCTGGGGCTCCATCAGTAGTAATTGCCACCAGTTTGTGAATGGGGATGTCATTATCGCAGACATATTTTTAAAACTTGTTCTAAATATCCTCACCTCTCATTCTCTCCTTTGGGTGAGGAGATCCTCTTTTGTTGTAGAGTCCGGGAACACCATCCTGACAAACACAACAAGCTGAGTTGTGTCCATTACATCCAGGGATTCATCAAACTGGAGTGAAAAATATTCACAGTGAGACAAGTGTTTTAGCAATTGTCGATCCACATCCCCTGACATTTCCTTGATCCTCCTCGCCACTGTATTGGGGCCAAGCTGAACACTGCAGAGCACGGTTTTGATGTCGTCTTTGTTTTTGAAGCCGTTGAAAACCGCCTCTGCAGTGATGGCCATTGCCTCCTTGAATAAATCGCCATCTGTAAAAGGCTTCTTGTGTTTAACCAAAAGGTGACTAATACGAAATGAAGCTTCAGTTGCAGCCTTATTTTGAGCAGCAGGTTTTGTGAAAAGTGACTGCTGGGCCTTCAACCCCGCTTTCAGCTCAGCAACTTTCTTAGTGCGGATTGCACTCTTGGCAGGGAAGCTGTCTTTGAATTTGTCGTGGTTGGTGTTGTGGTGCCGCTCCAGATTCCCTCTTTTAGACAGCGCTAGAGTTTGGTTGCACAGCATACACACACACCTGTCGTTCACCATGGTGAAAAGAAATTCCTCTTCCCATTCTGGATGAAAATGATATGTTTTCGACTTCTTTCTTGGAGCCTCTGTCATGCTAGCTGACAACATTGTAGTCTATCGGCTATCACCCACTAGAGCCGTATATTGTAATTTTGCGACAGTTAATGTGCCAGTATCCTTCTTTGATCTTATTGGTCAATTTAATGCAGCCTGTAATGCTGAAAAAACACAAGGACTGGATTGAGAGAGACAGAGAGAAAGAGAGGTGCTTGCAAAACTGAACATTAATCAGCCATAACATATTTGTTATTTTTCTATTATTTTCGGGATCTACAGGGAATGTTTCAAAGATCGACCAGTTAATTGCGATCAACGGGTTGGCGAACACTGCTGTAGAGAGACCCTGATGTGGGTGGAGCACAGAAGCACGGCAGGCGGTTGTTTGCATCTTAATTATTATCTTTATTGTTGCTTTTCAGCACACAACTCAAACTCTCTCTTGCACACACACATAGGCTACTATCAAGCCCTCGGTGCCGACCTCCCCTTCTTACTCTCCTTTTATAGGGCGCGGTCACTGGAGGAGATACACAAACACACGTTAATTGACAACAGATGTAGCGATACGACTACTCACCTTCCCTGACTCCGCCCTCCATTCACAGACTGATGCTCGGCCACGCCCCTGCTGCCACATACCCCCACCGCCCGACTCAGGCCGGGGAGCCGTCCAGCCTGCAGCGGACCCCCCCCCCCCCGACGGGACAGGGAGTCCGCCATCACCATCTGCGCCCCCGGCCTGTGGAACACCTTGAATTTAAATGGCTGGAGGGCAAGATACCAACGGGTGATCTGTGTGTTGGCATCCTTCATGCGGTGGAGCCACTGGAGGGGTGCGTGGTCCGAACAGAGGGTGAAAGGGTGTCCCAGTAGGTAGTACTGGAGGGCAAGGACTGCCCACTTGATGGCTAGGCACTCTTTCTCTATCGTGCTGTACCTGCCTTCCCGCATTGACAGCTTCCGTCTAAGATACAGTGCAGGACGCTCCTCCCCCTTCATATTCTGGGACAGAATGGCCCCCAGCCCTCTGTCCAATGCGTCTGTCTGTAAAATAAAGGGGAGAGAAAAGTTAGGGGAGTGTAACAGTGGCCCCCCACATACTGCAGCCCTTACCCTAGAGAAAGCCTGTTGGCATTGCTCCGTCCACTGGACCGGAACTGGTGCTCCCTTTTTAGTGAGATCAGTCAGTGGGCTGGTGACATCCGAATAATTAGGTATGAACCTACGATAGTAGCCAGCCAGCCCAAGGAACTGTCCCCCCCCCTTTTTGGTATTGGGCCTCGGGCAGGCCACAATCGCTGCCGTCTTATTAATTTGGGGACGTACCTGCCCATGGCCTAAGTGGAAACCCAGATACCGTACTTCCACCCACCCAATTGCACACTTCTTTGGGTTAGCTGTGAAACCCACCCGCCTCAGCGACTTCAGGACGGCCCTTAGGTGTTTGAGGTGCCTTGGCCAGTCATTGCTGTAGATGATAATATCATTGAGATATGTGGCAGCGTAGGTGGTGTGGGGGCGGAGGACCCTGTCCATAAGCCACTGGAACGTAGCGGGCACCCCAAACAACCCAAAAGGAAGTGTGACGAATTAGTGTAAGCCAAACGGTGTGGAAAAGGCTGGTTTTTTTCGACAGAGGAGTCAAGGGGATCTGCCAATATCCCTTTGTTAAATCCAGTGTCGAATAAAAACGAGCAGTGCTTAATCGATTGAGCAGCTCGTCAATGCGAGGCATTGGGTATGCATCATATTTAGACACTGTGTTGACTTTCCTGTAGTCCACACAGAACCGGATCGACCCATCGGTCTTGGGGACCAGGACCACTGGGCTACTCCAGTCACTGTGGGACTCCTCGATTATGCCCATTTTGAGCATGGCCTCGAGTTCATCCTGGACCACCTTTGTTTTGTGTTCGGGCAGGCAGTAAGGGCGGCTGTGCGCTACCACCCCCGGGGGCTTCTCAATGTGGTGTTCTATGAGGTGGGTGTGGCCGGGCAGGGGCAAAAACACATTGGAAAATTCTTTCTGCAACTGGGTTACCTCCGTGAGTTGGGCCAGGGAGAGGTGGTCTCCACAGGGGACCGGAGTGGTGGGCGATGTCAATTTTCTTTTTTGAACCTCCGGCCCCAGCTCCGCCTTCTCCGGGATTACTGACACCAACGCCATGAGGACCTCCTCATTCCAACATTTTAATAGATTGAGGTAGTAAATTTGCAATGTCCCACCCCTGTCCGTTCGCCTCACCTCATAGTCAACGTCCCCGACTCGCCGTGTGACCTCGAAGGGCCCTTGCCACTTGGCAATCAATTTGGAGCTTGACGTGGGTAGTAACATGAGTACTTTGTCTCCCGGTGTGAACTCCCTAAGGCGCGTGCCCCTGTCGTACAGTCAGACTTTACGTTCTTGCACCTGCCGCAAATTCTCCTGGGTTAAGTGCGTGAGTGTGTGGAGTTTGGCGCGCAAGTCGAGAACGTATTGAATTCCATTCTTACTAGGTGAAGGTCCCTCTTCCCAATTTTCACATAGCACATCCAAAATGCCACGCGGCTTACGCCCATATAATAATTCAAATGGTGAAAAACCTGTGGAGGCTTGCGGGACCTCTCGTACTGCAAATAACAGGGGCTCGAGCCACTTATCCTAATTACATGCATCTTCGCTTATGAACTTCCAAATTATATTTTTGAGAGTTCGATTAAAACGTTCCACTAAGCCATCAGTTTGTGGGTGATAGATGCTGGTGCGGATAGGTTTAATTCCCAGTAATCCATACAGCTCGCGCAGTGTGCGTGACATGAATGTAGTGCCTTGGTCTGTCAGGATTTCTTTCGGAATCCCGACCCGAGAGATAAAGCGGAAGAGCGCTTCTGCAATACTGCATGCTGAGATATTGCGGAGAGGCACTGCTTCTGGGTATCACATTGCACAGTCCACCAGAACTAAAATAAAGCAATATCCCCGTGTTGACCGACCTAATGGCCCAACGAGATCCATCCTCGTCTCGTCTTCTTCCGCTTATCCAGGACCGGGTCGCGGAGGCAGCAGTCTAAGCATGGAAGCCCAAACTTCCCTTTCCCCAGACACCTTGGCCAGCTCCTCGGGAAGAACACCGAGGCGTTCCCAGGCCAGCCGAGAGACATAGTCCCTCCAGCGTGTCCTGGGTCTTCCCCGGGGCCTCCTCCCGGGGGGACATGCCTGGAACACCTCCCCAGGGAGGCGTCCAGGAGGCATCCGAAAAAGATGCCCGAGCCACCTCAGCTGGTTCCTCTCGATGTGGAGGAGCAGCGGCTCTACTCCGAGCTCCTCCCGAGTGACTGTGCTTCTCACCCTATCTCTAAGGGAGCGCCCAGCCACCCTGCGAAGGAAACTCATTTCAGCCGCTTGTATCCGCGATCTTGTTCTTTCTGTCATTACCCAAAGCTCATGACCATAGGTGAGAGTCGGAACGTAGATCGACCGGTAAATTGAGAGCTTCGCCTTTTGGCTCAGCTCCTTCTTCACCACGACGGACCGGTAAAGCGACCGCATCACTGCGGAGGCTGCACCGATCCGCCTGTCGATCTCACGCTCCATCCTTCCCTCACTCGTGAACAAGATCCCGAGATACTTAAACTCCTCCACTTGAGGCAGGACTTCTCCACCAACCTGGAGAGGGCAAGCCACTCTTTTCCGGTCGAGAACCATGGCCTCGGACTTGGAGGTGCTGATTCTCATCCCAGCCGCTTCACACTCGACTGCAAACCGCCCCAGTGCATGCTGAAGGTCCTGGTTTGAAGAAGCCAACAGGACAACATCATCCGCAAAAAGCAGAGATGAAATCCTGTGGTTCCCAAACAGGATTCCTTCCGGCCCCTGGCTGCGCCTAGAAATTCTGTCCATAAAAATTATGAACAGAACCGGTGACAAAGGGCAGCCCTGACGGAGTCCAACATGCACTGGGAACAGGTCTGACTTACTGCCGGCAATGCGAACCAGACTCCTGCTCCGTTCGTACAGGGACCGGACAGCCCTTAGCAAAGAGCCCCGAACCCCATACTCCCGAAGCACCCCCCACAGAATACCACGGGGGACACGGTCGAATGCCTTCTCCAGATCCACAAAGCACATGTGGACTGGTTGAGCAAACTCCCATGAACCCTCGAGCACCCTATGAAGGGTATGAGATCCATCCTAATTCTTTCAAAAGGGGTCTCGATTAAGGGGAGAGGGTGCAAAGGCACTTTTGGAGTGGCCACGGGATTTACTAATTGGCATTCGCGGCACGCTGCACACCACTGACAGACATCCCCGCAAATCCCTGGCCAGTAGAACTTGGCCATTATTCGAGCTAGTGTTTTATCTTGCCCTAAGTGTCCGGCCATGGGGTTAAAGTGAGCTGCCTGGAATATGAGTTCCCAGCGGCTCTTTGGAATTAATAACTGTGTTATCTTTTCACCAGTTTGAGTGTCCCACGTCACTCGGTATAACCTATCCTTAATAATAGCAAAGTAGGGGAAGGCCAGCGTCGCAGTTGGCTGGAGAATTTGACCATTGATTACTCTCACTTGGTTAAATGCATGCCGCAGAGTCCCGTCTCACGACTGCTCTAATGGGAAATCCCCAAGGGAATCCCTGAGAGAGGGAGGAGGGGCAGGGTGCTCCTCACTCCATGTATCACCCTGACGCGGTGCTGACTTAGACGGCTCTGTGACAGCTTCTCTCGCCAATGCTACTCCGGGGCTTTCCCCAGACGGATTACTGCAGGACCCACTCCTTACTATGTGCATCATTAACTCCTTTAAACCCGGCCAATCAGTCCCCAAAATCAGCGAGTGGGTGAGACGAAGGTTAACCGCCGCCTTTACACTATGCTTGTCCCCTCGAAATAGAATGTGGACAGACACTAAAGGGTAGTTGTGAACATCCCTGTGCACACACAACACCTTCACCACTCGTGCTCTCTCCAATGCCTCACCTTGCACCAGGCTTTGGTGGATTGAGGTCTGGTTATAGCCAGAATCCACCAAAGCCTGGTACATATCCCCTTGGACACTTACCGGTATATGATACGCTTCAGCCTGATCAAGGGCGATTTCTGGCATGTCAGGGACCCAGACCACTGTGCCCACCTCCATCGTGAAGCACTGATGTTGGAGATGTCCCGGGTCCCCGCAGCGCCAGCACACCGGCCCAGGCTCTCCCTCTGCACTGGTGTTATGGACATCACTCACCTGGGGGGAGGAGACACAGACAAGGAAGGGGAAAATGGGAGGACACCACGGGCATGCCGGGCCAGCTGGGGGGGGCCAGCTGGGGGGGAGCCGGCCCCCTCCTCCGTGGTGGGGGAATGGGGCGAGGACGGGAAGCAGAGGGAGAGGGAGAGAGAGAAGAGAGAGGAGAAGAGGAGACACGCCTTCCTGCCGTCGGAACTGCCGCCATGTGGTCCTCTGCCGGCTCGATAGCTTGGTCCAGCGACACTGGGTGATGACACTGGACCCACTCTGCCGTTCCTTCCGGAAGTCACGCGACGAATTGCTCCAGTGTCACCAGGTTGATCACTCCCTCAGCGTCATGGTCATCTGCCCTCAGCCACCACCAGCAGGCATCCCGGAGTTGTTGCCTGAACATGAATGGTCGGCCGACCTCCTCCAAGCGCAGCGAGTAGAAGTGCTGCCGTTGTTGCTCTGGGGAGCGGCCGACATGCTGGAGGATGGCTCGTCAGAGGTCAGCGTACATGAGCCGGCTTTCGGCAGGGAGCTGCAATGTGGCCAGCTGCGCCTCGCCCGTTAGCAGGGGGAGGAGGCATGCTGCTCGCTGGTTGACCGGCCAACCCCACACCTCTGCTGCTTGCTCAAAGAGTGCAAAGAAGGCTTCTGGATCATCGTGCGGACCCATCTTTGTTAGGGTGAGGTGGGGAGGGTCTGCTCCGGTGGTGGTCATGGACCCCGCTGACGTGAGCAGGTGCCGGAATGCCTGGCGGTCTTCCTGTTGGGTCAGCACCAAGGCTTTGAACCATTGTTCTTGCTCCTTTCGGAGGGCGACCAGCGCTTGGTGCTGGTTCTGCTGGGATGTGGCGAGGGCATGGATCGGGTCCTTGAATGGAGAGGACTCCATGGGGCTGTTCCCTTCTGCACTCTCCTGGGTTTAAGCACCACTGTAGAGAGACCCTGATGTAGGTGGAGCACAGAAGTGTGACAGGCGGTTGTTTGCATCTTAATTATTATCTTTATTGTTGCTTTTCAGCATACAACTCAAACTCTCTCTCTCGTGTGCACACACACAGGCTACTATCAAGCCCTCGATGTTGACCTCTCCTTCTCACTCTCCTTTTATAGGGCGCGGTCACTGGAGGAGATACACAAACACACATTAATTGACAACAGGTGTAGTGATACAACCACTCACCTTCCCTGACTCCGCCCTCCATTCACAGACTGATGCTCAGCCACGCCCCCGCTGCCACAGATGCTAATTCACTGGTGCCTCAGGAAGAAGATGGCAACCATGCATCAGGTAACGTCGGTGAAGATGTCTCAAATATTTTGTCTATCCTCAAACAAATATCGGGTGAGCTCCAAAGCTTGGGAGAAATATGCAAAGCCACTTCATCGATGGAGGAGAAACTAACAACTCTGGTGACACAGATTAGTGAGGTGGAGGGGAGGCTCAGCTTTTTGGAGGAGTTCGACAACCACCTGAAGGCTAACCTACTCCTTTAGGGGATCTTTAGGATCTCCGTGAGAGGCTGGGTGACATGGAAGACCGGAATAGACAGAATAATTTGCGCTTTGTTAGCTTTCCCGAGGGCTGCGAGTCAAGTGACCCGATCATGTTTTTGGAGAAGGTTTTACCCAAAATGCTGGAAATACCCACACCCTCAAGGGGATGGTTTATTGAATGCGCTCACAGAATCGGTCCCCAAATCTCGGAAGACAAGTGCAATGGTTGGACACTGATTGCTAGATTCATACAGTCGGGGGACAGAGACCGCGTGTTACGCACATCTCAGGGGAAAGGAGAACTTCAGTGGAACAGGAAATGAGTCATGATTTTTCCTGATTTCTCCAGGGGCACTGTGGCCAAGCGAGACACGTTCAGAGAGTGTAAAAAGGTTCTGCACCAATGTGGAGTGAAATTTGCTCTTCAGTATCCAGCCACGCTCCAAGTCGACACAAAAGAGGGGTCCCGCCGCTTCGACAATCCCAAGGCAGCCATGAACTTCATTAGAAGTAAGCTATCCCAGCAGACCGGAGACACAGAGTGATCGATCCAGCACACCAGCCTCCTCCCGGTTTCACTCTTTCCACTTTTCCTGCTGATACCTCTTTTATCATCTTTTTGGGAATTAATGTGTCCATTTTCTCTTTTTTCTCTCCCATCCACAGGGTAAGTTAAGTGCCTACTTAACACGGATTTCCTTGCAGTCTACAACTGCTGTTGAGATTTGAAAATGACTTGAAGTATTATTTTCTCTACACAATTAGCCTAGTGCATATTTAAGCACTCACCCGATACCACATTGTATCTAAAAAAAAAGAATGACTATTTGTTCTGTCCATACTAAAGGTGCCTACATGTTTCTGTACTATTACTTTGGTAGGATGCTACTGATGAACTTGGTTTTGTCAGAGTTGCTTTACTGACAGTTATGGACTTGTAAAGGTTACAGTGCGCAGTGTTCAGGGTTTGCGCAGTTTATTCATGGTTATGTACTTCTGTTTAATCTGTGATTATTGCTATTATTATTTTTGTTTGCTTTTTGCTTTTCACTTTTATATGTCCATGACAGTCTCACTTGCGAAAACAAGACATGGAACCTGCTCACTACCACAGCTATATATTTCCATGAAATATTACTGTACAATGTCTGTTCATGATAATAATAACTTGCACCTAGCCACCTGGAAAGTCAATGGTTTAGGAAGCCCTGCTAAGAGGAATAAGGTGCTTTTCAGTTTGAAATCAACCAGGTATGATGTTGTTTGTTTGCAAGAATGCCATATGTCTGTGAAGGATTCCAAAAAATTACGTAAAGGATGGGTGGGATATGTTTTTTGTAGTCCTGGAACGAGCCATAGCAGAGGTGTTATCACTTTAGTGAATAAGCATTTGCAGTTTAAATGCCTAAAAGAGGTGATGGATAGTGAAGGGAGGTGTCTCACCATTTTAGCTGAAATCGAAGGGAAAAAAATAATATTGGCTAATTCATATGCCCCAAATGGTGATGACCCCATGTTTTTTGCTAATTTTGAATGCACATTGACTGAGATGGGAAGCTATCCAATTATTTGGGCTGGGGACATGAATATTGTTATGGATGCAATTCTAGACAGAAGTGTCCCTAGTAAGACTAGACCCCCCAAATCACTTCTCATGATTAAGAAACTGTGCTGTGCCCTGGGTCTGGTGGATGTGTGGCATTTACTTAATCCCAATATGGGATTATACTTTTTTTTAGCAGTTCATGGAGTATTCACAAGGATCCATTATTTTTTTTATTTCAAAAGAAATACTTCCATCTACAATGTCATGTGCAATTGGCAACATACTCAGACCATGCAAGAGTGACACTTGACCTGGTGCCTATTAATGATGTGACGAAATCCCCAAAATGGAGATTCAACTCCTCCCTCTTGCGAGATGACGCCTTTAAGGCTATGCTGAAAACACAAATAGAGTTATTCATTCAGTGTGTTTACATGCACATAGAGAGAATCGAATTTCTGCCGTTGCTCGACTGAAATCGAAGTTCAAAATGCCATGTATACACCTTAATTCTGCTGAAATTGAACCGAACTTAATTTCTCGGAATCGAGCTACACGACCTAGATTATGCGATTTCTGCCGAGCTACTTAGTGCATGTAAACCCTATTGAGCTACGTATTCGAGCTACTTACTTCAGCACTGCCCCTTCCGGAAGTGACGAGTGACGAGACCACAAGCGGGAAACACAACAACCTCGGTCGGCATGACAACGGCATGAATCTTTTCTTTTTGTGGCATTGTTTGCACTGTTAAAATTTAGCTCACTTACTGTATCACCAAATACATCTGTACAGCTGTTGCATAGCTGTGAATTGTGTACATAAACAAGTCACTGTATTTGTGTGTGTATATATATAGATGTCCAACATCTGAAGAATGTCAATAAAAACAAAACAATTGAACTTTTTGTGTGTTTATTAAGACATAAGTTAAATTGTAAGCAAAAAATGGACTTTAGAAAAATATACAATTGTGCAAAATAAGTTGTCTTACAAAACAGTGGTCTGCGCAGGACAGTTTGTAGCCGTACAGTCAGTTAGAGCAAGCCTAACAGCTTGAGCACGGAACTTGTGAATACAAAACTGCCAGTGTTGCCAGATTGGGCGGTTTTAAGTGCTTTTTGGCGGATTTGAACATGTTTTGGGCTGGAAAACGTCAGCAGTATCTGGCAACACTCCTGATAACTTTGTTTATACTCTTGAATAGCTCTTCTTCATGACGACAACTGGAAGTGTACCAACACGATGGGGCATGTAGCGCCACCTGTGGCTCGGGTGCACAATGTACCTCACACAATAGCTCGATTAACTTGTGTGCATGTAGGATTGGATTTCTCTGGCACCCCTGCTGGGACCCTTAGCTCGATTACTGACAGTAGCTCGATTTGGATGTGCATGTAAACGCACTGAATGAAACAAATATTGCCAAATATTGCATCAGTAGGTACAGTCTGGGAGGCCTTGAAAGCCTTTATAAGGGGACATGTTATTCAATTTTCGTCACATAAGAAAAAACAAAACACAAGGAAGCTTGCAGACTTGGAGAGGAAAGTGGGAGAGGCAGAAGACAAATTAAAGCAGAACTATTCCCCACACAACTTAAAGACAGTCATGCAGCTTAAATGTGAATATAATTGGATAATATAACAGAAGGTCGAGTTTGGACTGTTTAGAGCAAGACAAAGATATTTTGAGTCTGGGGATAAAGCCGGGAAACTCTTAGCACGCTATATTAAGCAACAGGAATCCAGGGCTATGATAACTGCTGTCCAGTCTAAAGGTGGGGGTCTTGTGACAAAATCATCAGACATAAATGAGGCCTTTAGAGATTTCTACATGGAACTGTATACCTCCACATCATCTTGCCAAAAGGAAGACATTCTTTCATTTTTGGTAGGGTTAGACCTCCCGGCTTTGAATATAGATCATGGTGAGATGCCTGACGCTGGAATCACAGCCGAAGAAATAAAGGAAGTTATTCGAACGATGCAGTCTGGTAAATCACCAGGTCCCGATGGGCTGACGGCAGAATTTTACAAGTGCTTTTCGGATGAGCTCATGCCACTCTTGTTACAAATGTATAATGAAGCTTTTGAAAGAGGATTGTTACCCCCCACTTTGTCTCAGGCTCTAATATCTCTAATCTTAAAGAAAGGCAAAGAGCCCACAGACTGTAAAAGCTATCGCCCAATTTCTTTAATATCGATAGATACTAAAATACTCTCCAAAATCCTTGCAAATCGGCTCAGTAGTGTTATAACTACACTAATACATCCAGATCAGGTCGGGTTCATACGTAATAGATTTGCCTCAGATAACATCCAACGTCTGATTAATGTTATGTGGGTGGTTAGGAACAACAATACACCTACTGCAGCCATCTCACTCAATGCTGAAAAAGCTTTTTATTGTGTAGAGTGGCAATACCTTTTTCAAGTGCTGGATATTTATGGTTTTGGGCAGACGTTTCTAAAGTGGGTGAAACTGTTATACAATGAGCCTCAAGCAGCTGTACAGACTAATGGCATAATTTCTTCACATTTCAAGCTAGGTCGTGGGACCCGACAAGGCTCACCTCTCTCCCCATTACTGTTTTGTTTAGCATTGGAACCTTTAGCCGCAGCAATTTGTAAAGACCCTAACATCCCTGGAGTCTCTATTGCAGAGACCACACACAAACTTATGCTATATGCTGATGATATTTTAATGTTCATTACGGACCCAGGCAAATCTATTCCCGTAATGCTCAAAATTATAAAATCTTTCTCTAGCTTTTCAGGTTATAGAGTGAATTGGACGAAGTCTGAGGCTCTCCCTTTGACGACATATTGCCCTAAAACATTATTTCAAGTCAGATCATTCCAGTGGCCCCTTCAGGGAATAAAGTATCTGGGAATATTATGCCCTAGGCAATTAGACAAAATAGTGCAATGTAATTTTGAACCACTCCTAGAAAAAATTTCCACAGATCTGTAAAGATGGTCTCCACTTTATCTCTCATTATGGGGAAAAGTTAATATTTTAAAGATGAATTGTTCTGCCAGAGTCAATTATCTGCTTCAGCCTCTCCCACTGAATATCCCTGTAAAATACTTCAAACAATTTGATGCACTTTGTAACAAGTTTTTTTGGAATGGTAAAAGGCCAAGACTACATCTGTGTAAATTGCAGAAGCTGGTAGGATAGGTGGCCTGGGACTCCCAAATCTATTGTTTTATTATTATGCATTCAGCCTGAGGCATCTGGCACACTGGGCATTACCTCTGGAAAGAGCGCCACCTTGGTACACAATAGAGCAGTCAGTGTGTGTTTCCCTACCTCCATTGCTATTCTTATCAGCAAGAATGCCTCCAAATGCTCGTTCCCATCATCTCTTATTTACAGGGACTATGGAAAAAAGTGTCTCGTATATTTAAAATCAACCCCTTTCTAAGCTTATCCTCTGGCCTGTGGGACAACCCCAAACTCCTTATTAATAAATCACCACCTATATGGAGGGAGTTGGTGATTAAGGGGGTACATGCTCTGGGTGATCTTTATAAAGATGGTGTCCTTAAGTCATTTGACAATCTGGTTGAACAATTCAAGCTAGCCAACAATCAATTTTGGAGATATCTTCAGCTGAGACACCTCCTTGTTACTACTTTCGGCTCTACACACACACACCACCTCAGGGCATGGACCTCATTAAAGAGATTTTGCGGATCGCAGAGATTGGACATGGGGCTTCCCATTATTACTCTATGCTTATGAACAATACTGGTTTTCCGTCCAACACAGCTCTGAAAACCTTATGGGAGAGGGACCTGAACATAACAATTGAAGAAAATGATTGGGATACAATTGTTGGAATCACTAAACAAGTCTCCAGAGATATCAAAATAAGATTAATTCAATTCAAAATTTTTCATCGATTCTATTGGTGCCCAAGTAGGCTATTCATGTTAGGTATAAGGGAAATGCCAGACTGCTGGAGGTGTGAAGGGGAGATGGGCACCCTAACACATGCCCGATGGTCATGCCCAAAGATTCAGACATTTTGGAAAAGAGTTCATGAGACTATCACTGAGGTCATAAGAGTGGATTTTGAGTTTTGCCCCAGTCTTTACATATTAGGCAACCCTAAGCCCATGGCCCATATTGTAAAACCCCTAACCAATTGGATTCAGACAAGTATACTGATTGGCAAACAGATGATAATGAGAAAGTGGAAAGATGCAGAAGGCCCGCTATTTCAAGACTGGCTTATAGAGCTAGGCAAGGTAGCAGCTTTCGAAAGAATATCTTATAGTATAATGAACGATATTGATAAATATAATGAGAAATGGGGAATGTTCTTAAGATTATATTCTTTACATGGTAGCTAAAAGGTATGTGCGTACACTCTGATCACTGTAGCCTGTTCTTGGGGGACTGTCACGGAAATGAGGATGGAGGTGGACCGGGTGCAATACAGGGATCTGTTTACTGGAAGACTACCTGTGGGCACTGAATGTCACATGGGACAATGAATGGACAATGGGCAATGTTGTGGTAGTTTCCTGGAAAGATGGCTTACCGGTAACACGTCGTGCATGGACTAAATTTTCTTGTCATGGACTGTTTATTTTATTTATTTATATTTTTATTTATTTTTATTATTGTTTTTATTTTCTTGTTAATATATATTTTTATTATTTTATTTTATTATCCTTATGTGATATTTTGTTATCATGCCTTTTTTGGAGTGGTTGTCATACTCCTCCAATGTATGTTCTTAGTTTGGTGTTGTAAAAATTAAAACTCAATAAAGTCTGAGTCATAAAAAAAGATGTTTAAAGAGCAAGCCGACAAACACTGCTCAGCAGCTCCCATCTATCAGGTGGGGCAGCAGGTAATGCTCTCCACCTGCCCCTCAAGACAGTCTCCTGCAAATTGGCTCCCCGGTTTATAGGACCTTTCCCCGTTTCCAAGGTAATTAATCCCTGCTCTGTAAGACTGTCTCTGCCCGTAACCATGTGCCGTATTCACCCAACTTTCCATGTCTCCCAAGTCAAACCCCTTGTCTCCAGTTCCCTGTCCCCACCCTCCAAACCCCTTCCTCCTCCCAGGTTCATAGATGGTGGTGAGGTCTTCACAGTCAGGAAGTTGCTGAAGGTACGATGCCGAGGCAGAGGACTCCAGTACCTGGTTGATTGGGAGGGGTATGGTCCTGAGGAGAGGAGCTGGGTTCCTGCCAGGTTCATCATGGATCCCACCCTCATCATGGACTTCCACTAACAACACCCTAAGGCACTTCCTAAGGCGCCTGGAGGCGCCCGTTGGGGGGGGGGGGGGGGTACTGTCACAGTCCAGTCCGGTCCGGTCCATCCATGCCTGAGTTTGTGAGACTCCCATGCCGGCTCCAGGCCGGATCCGGGCCAGGAATTCAGTCCTGCCTTGCTGAAGGCCATTTTCCCTGAAGCAGCACTCCCACACCTGCTACCACTCCTCTCCCATCAGCTAGGGCCTTTTTAAGAACTGTTTGGAGCCATTCCAGTTGCCAGACTGTCTCCTGTAGACGTTCCTCACCTTGTTACAGCCTTTTGATATTGTGCCTTCTTGATTCCCCCTGCCTGAATTGTTCCTTGGTTTTTCTTGTCTATTTTTTTGCCCTTGTTGTACCTGCCTGTTCTTTTGGATTGTGTTTTCACTTCCTCTGCTTGGATTTCCCTTGTCCCTGTGTTCTTCATTTTTTTGTGAAGATTTTTCTGTCCTGTTTTTGTCCCTGACTGTGCCTACCTGCTCCACTGTGTTTTTGACATCTTGGCCCATTCTTTGACCACTGATTTTTGCCTGAGCCCTATTGTACCTCTGCCCTCTACTTCATTAAAGAAGTTTTTCCTCTGAACACTGCCTGGTTTGAGTCTGCTCTTGGGTCTTCACTTCACCTCAGCTTGCCATTTCTGACAAAATCAAATTGGGAGGAGCTTTATCATACAGCAAGACAATGATCCAAAACAAATTGATGGCTTTGGGACTGCAGTTGATAGTTTTGCTACAATGGCTTAGGACTACAGTTGCCATGATAACTTTAGGACTGGAATTGCCATGAACACTCTTGCACTCAAATCTCCATCAGTGAATGGTTTATACCATCATCAACATGAACATCATGTTAAAACTACAGTGAATTTCCTAGTTACATGATTGCATTTTGGGAACATATAGTACAGTTATAGCAGTGAGTTATTTATAATCACACTATCCGGGGTCACCTAAATGAGGATGGGTTCCCTTTTGAGTCTGGTTTCTTTGAAGGTTTCTTCCTCATGTCAACTCCCTGAGATTTTCTCTGCCAATGTCACCTCTCACTTGCTCATTAGGGATAAATTTATGAATTCATATGTTTAAAATGTATATCTGGAATTTACGGGTGGCACAGTGGTGTAGTGGTTAGCGCTGTCGCCTCACAGCAAGAAGGTCCGGGTTCGAGTCCTGTGGCTGGCGAGGGCCTTTCTGTGCAGAGTTTGCATGTTCTCCCCGTGTCCGCGTGGGTTTCCTCTGGGTGCTTCTGTTTCCCCCACAGTCCAAAGACATGCAGGTTAGGTTAACTGGTGACTTTAAATTGACCATAGGTGTGAATGTGAGTGTGAATGGTTGTCTATGTCTATGTGTCAGCCCTGTGATGACCTGGCGACTTGTCCAGGGTGTACCCCGCCTTTCGCCCGTAGTCAGCTGGGATAGGCTCCAGCTTGCCTGTGACCCTGTAGAACGGGATAAAGCGGCTAGAGATAATGAGATGAGATGAGCTCTGGAATTTACATGTTTCTGTAAAGCCACTTTGTGACGATGTCCATTGTTAAAAATGCTCATCTCATCTCATTATCTCTAGCCGCTTTATCCTTCTACAGGGTCGCAGGCAAGCTGGAGCCTATCCCAGATGACTACGGGCGAAAGGCGGGGTACACCCTGGACAAGTCGCCAGGTCATCACAGGGCTGACACATAGACACAGACAACCATTCACACTCACACCTACGGTCAATTTAGAGTCACCAGTCAACCTAACCTGCATGTCTTTGGACTGTGGGGGAAACCGGAGCACCCGGAGGAAACCCACGCAGACACAGGGAGAACATGCAAACTCCACACAGAAAGGCCCTCGCCGGCCACGGGGCTCGAACCCAGGACCTTCTTGCTGTGAGGCGACAGCGCTAACCACTACACCACCGTGCCGCCCTGTTAAAAATGCTATACAAGTAAAATTGAATTAAATTTGTATTCATGTAAACTAATAAATATACACCTACATAATAATAATAATAATAATAATAATACATACATACATACATACATACATACTGTATCTTTTGATCTCAAACCAAAATTCCTTCAGTGTATAGCAAAAACAAGAGAATTGGATTTTTCCAATACTTTTAGTACTGAATTTAGAAATAATTTTATTTTTCATAAAATAAAAGAAAACACTAAAGGAGATATTTACTCTAATTGTGCCGATATAGATTTCCTCATAATAAATTATAACGAAAAACTTTACATATACACTTCAAAAGGAAAAAAAAGAAATCTACAAACGTACATCTCAAAGCCAGGCAGCGGAACTAGAAGTGGAGCGGAAGCTACCCGTCAGCCCCTGGCACAGCTTGAGCAGTCGCTTGCATCCACGCACACAGAGAACATTGCGCGCGCCCTTGGACTATTCATGAGTGGACATACCTGTTGCTGATTGGGAGCACAAACAGCATGCATGCATATAAGGACGCTGACACCATAACAATGGTGTGAAGTATTATCATGAGGTTCATTGCTACTTTTTTTTTCTGGTCCTGGTTTCTAGCACTCTGTTTAATGGGTCTGCTTTCCGTTTGCTTGGTTTCAGTTTATATCTCTGAACATTGCTGCACGTTTCTGTAATTTGTATACAGCACACCTGTTAATAAAGAACCTTCATGCCCTTACATCCACCTCAACGCCATTTATCTGACAATCACTCTAGTTGAAAACACAAGTGCCAGGTCAGTTATATTTTGAGTAATCCGCCTATTCAGTCGACAAGTGTTATTTCAAAGGGATTTACTCACACTCAGTCTTGTAGTTTAGTCATAATTCTGTTTTATGTGATGCAGCACAGTCAAGGATGGGGAAAACTTCCTCTTTAGCCTGTGGTGGAGGTCCCATAACCCATCATTTTTAGTCAGTTTTTGTTTAAATACCTCTGTTTATTGTTCATAAAGAATACTAGACTGCTAAAATTGTGCCTTTGAGGGAGAGTATGGATTGGCATGAGAAGGTTATTTATCGCATGATTGACATGAGAGGTTGCTGGGCCTCCACTCGTTCCCACAAATGGCTTCCCCCCACAGTTTAGCAGATAATTAAAATTTAAATCGAGTTAAACCATTCAAAGAGAAGTTCACAGACCTGAACTTGTAAAATGACACCAATGATAATCCCTGAAACAGAGAGACGCACAACATATGCTCAGCTGCGTCAAACGTGCGCTGCCAGAGAACAGCCGTGGCTCTGGTCAGGCTCTAGGCATGTCTCTTAATCTGTTTTTACTGCAAGCAGCCCACTACTGGACAAAATGCGCAACCAATGCACTGGTCAGTCTGTTGAGGGTGGACCACATGGGCTACTCCACATTCTCAAAAGGTTTCTCACCTCATGACTCTGTGTTCTTCTGCAAAAGTCTGTAGTACACACTTCACATTCAGGAGTCTCCGGAAACATTTGCATGAGGCAGAAATACACTCTGGATGTGACATTGATCACAGGACAACATTCACACAATCATTCTCACTAGCAATTTATTTTAGCCAAGTCGCTACTGGCTAGCACACAGTTTTTGGGAGGGGGGGAACCAGAGAACACAGTGGAAAACCACACAGACACAGGAAGAAAATATACAGAAACTCTACAAAGACAGTCACATGAACTCAGGATCGAACCCTGGATCCTGGAGCTGTGAGGCAGCAGGTACCTGCTGTGCCACCACACAAAAACAAAACAACAGCCCTAAGTCTACTGCTTAAGTAAGAGGATGAATGTATGTTTGTGTGTATGCACGCGCACACATGCAAGGGCCCTGCCAAATGTCCCCACTGTCAGATATGCCTATCCTTTTGGGGACATTTGGTACCCCACCAAAATATAAAAACATGCCCCCCTCGTGCATCCCCCTCCTACACACACACACACACACGAGCCTTATTATCCTTGTGAGGATAACCCACACACATTCATCTGGTTACCAAAGCAGTTGACTGTTTTTCAAGAGGAGAATGGCTACAGATCACTGATGAAAAAAGAATAAATGGGATAAATGTGAATGCTGACCTCACAATTCTGAATCATGATTATAGTGTCATGTTAAAAGTACTATTATGTGGCTTAATGTGGTATGGCATAGTCAAATGTGAGAGAAACTTCTTCAGTTTGGATCTTACATTGAATCATTTCCAATTCTAATGCATAACTTAGTAGCTCAATTATTTGAAGAGAAGCGAATTCCAACTTTCATTTTCACATAGAAATTCAACTTTGACTTAAAAAAAAACTACACCACTATTATAGAGACAGCCACACACTTTACACATATTAGGTTGAATACCAATTAGCAGCGCATGTCAGCTATAAAGACTAAGGGACATTTTGATATCTGAGAGTGGCTGAGCCGCACATGCTCATCAGTCACACAAAAATGATAGGGGAACAACTTTTATAAACATATGCCAAAAGTGCACAATGTACTTTAGGATGAAAACTTATGAAAACAACAGGGAGAGAGGGGTTTCAAGCATTACTGAAGAATTGAATGTGTAACTCAGTCTCAGCAAAAACTGTATTTTACTGAACTCCACACAGCTGTTGAGAAATCACTTGATATACAAGTACCAATGTATAGATTTATACCTGTTATAGTGAGAGTAAAACCTGGACTAATAAGCCAACTCTATTTCACAGAAAATTCAGAATTCTAACTGATTTCATTGGATTTCATTTGAATCAAACTGAAAAATGTGTGATCACCAAACTCTTACTCAAGCAATTTTAATTTACTTAAAGGATATATGCAGAACTTTATTTTTAAATAAATTTCTGAGTGGATAGTATCTCCATCTTTGACTCTTGTATGCTGCATAAATGGGAATTTAAAAAATATATTTCTGAGAGTTAAAATCGACCGCAAAGTTGGCATTCGAGCTTCCCCGCTGAGCCAGCCAGCCTTGAGTGGGTGACGTCACAGCGGTAACCGGTTTTAAGGCCGAGGCCTTTTACAGCTATAGACCAAAGTCATATAAATAAAAATTTATGGTGAAAGTAAGAAATACTATTACCGACTTGCTCAACTAAGACTGATTTGACTTCAGTGATTGTGGGTTGACTCTCATTAAAACAGGATAGGTGTTATAACTTATGCAACATACATGTACATGCATGCATTTTCACTGATAAAACGTAAAAGGCTAATTAAATAATCAGATGAACTGAGACAATCACATTCTGAAGCAAATTAAATAATCTTATACCGGTAACTTAAATACACAATACAAGTTACATGTATTAATCTAAATACAGATAAACAACGTGTTGTTTTGTATCCAAATGAGAGTTGGAGGTTACCCGTCTGTGTTCTCGCTTCTTGAAGGCCGATCTTGTGGCCGATTGTTTTGAAACAATCTGACTTTCAGTTGTTCGTTCAGTTCTCCGTTCATTCACTTCTTCCACGTGAGGGTGAGATGGCAGCAATATCCAGTTTAAAAATCAGACGGCTGGTCCACTCATTCTCCATTTTCTTCATACTGAGTACTCCGCCATTACTGCTCGGCTCAGGCAATTACTAAAACCCGCGACGGGACGTCACCGCTTTTAGCAACAACTGCGGGGAACTCACTGCCTGAGCGATAATATGTCATGTCCCGTTCCATCCCGGGTTTTACCAACAACCCTTGGCACACACTCCAGGAGAACTGGTGCAGCAGGCAAGCTGGAGCCTATCCCAGCTGACTATGGGCGAGAGGCAGGGTGCACCCTGGACAAGTCGCCAAGTTATCACAGGGCTGACAGACACACACACTAATGTGTGTATATATATATATATATTGCATTGTAAGGTTATGTCCCTCAACATTATTTTCAAATATTATCAAGTAAAGGAATAATGGTCCAATATTCTATTACACAGTTTAAGAATTACATGACAAATTTTCAAGTTCTGCTACAAAGCAAAATGTGTTCCAGTTCCTTACGTAACATTACTATATTATTTGGTCCTTGTTATGTTGTCAATCCTTATATATGGGTGTGCCTGAATGGCAGGAAGCATATCAGTGACAGCTGTTCAAGGCTGTGAATAAGAGCTGATTAGGTCAGTGTTTGTGTAAGTGTGGAATTTCATTATGTAGTGCGGCACTGTGGTTCTGATCCCTGATTAGGGATCTAATTACCCAGTTTAAACTGTAAGTGGTCTATTTGCACTTTGGTGCTGGAACTGAACTCTGTTTGGATTAGAGTGTGTATATGGATGAATGAATGTGTGTTTGTGAACCCTTTCTGTCAGGTGTAGGTATGTGTGGTCTGGTTCTTAAGCGACTGTGCTCATTTTGACTCAAATAGTGTGCTTTTGGGTGTCAACTCACTGTTTGTGCCTCTTTTGGTATTTACCAGGGGGATGCTTTAGATGACGACTGTAATGTGATCTGTGTGAATATTTTGAAACCAAAACATGTGTATTAAACAGATATGAGAGAGAGACAGAAGGGAAGGGAATGTATGGTCCATGATCTACTATAACTGGTGATTATTATGCAACAGCTGTGGATGATATGGATCACAGATAATGAGTCAATGATGAGAAGAGACTGACATATCATCTCCAAGAATAGCTTCTGTTAATTGGGACTAAATCAAGGACACTCAGTGGGGACTCGGACCTTTCTATTAAATTAAGGCCATTACAGAACTGTGTAGAATTACTCAGATTAGCATGGTGACATAGGCGTTGCCTTTGTATAGATTTTCTCTCAACTGTCTGCTCTTGTGTAATACTCATGCTTATACTGCAAAATCTAGAGGATAGTAGGCTATTTACAACTCAGTATTTACAAAGATTTCTTTCTATTGTTTATTTTTTTCTAGACATTCTTTTGTGAGGACATTTGAAGAGAAAGAAAGGAAGAAATAAAGAGCATGTGAACAAAACATGGAATGACAACCATTTTGTGTAAACATATAATACAGATTTGCATGGCAGCAAATAGTGACTCGAAAATTGTCATTTTTATAGTCATGTAATTCTGTGAGGTTATCCTCAGACACTTCTAATGCATGCTTACTGCACATTATATCAGAAATTAAATCCATGACTGCTGATGACATTAAAAAGTATCTCTAGTAGAAAACAATCAAAAACAGTACAAAACGAAGAACTACAATCAGTAGAAGCAAGGAGAACCTGAGAAATCTCCTCAGGAATTATTTTTGACTCTATAGACCTGCATAATTCGATCTAAAATTAATTTTAATCTAGTTGTTTAAAAATAAAAACTTTGAAAGGATTTTTGTCTGTCCTTGTATTCTTGTCAGGTCAAATTGTGTGGCTATACGTGTGAACATGGAATGGGGGAAAAAATGTGGCTTTTCCACTATCCAGGGAAACAGACAATTATTTCCTCAAAAGAATAACAGTTTAAGTGGCATATAAATATTAATAGGCTGCTTTTAATGTCTCACTAAACTAATAGGTCTGGGTTTAGCGTAATCTAAAACAAGTTTAAATGTGGTCCTGGAAAAAAATCAACTATTCAAGATGTTATATGTAATTGGGGCTGCATGGTGGCGTAGTGGTTAGCACTGTTGCCTCACAGCAAGAAGGTCCTGGGTTTGAGCCCAGCGGCCAACGAGGGCCTTTCTGTGTAGAGTTTGCATGTTCTCCCCATGTCCGCGTGGGTGTGCTCCAGTTTCCCCCACAGTCCAAAGACATGTAGGTTAGGTGGCTCTAAATTAACCATAGGTGTGAGTGTGAATGGTTGTCTGTGTCTATGTGTCGCCCCTGTGATGACCTGGTGACTTGTCCAGGGTGCACCCTGCCTCTCGCCCGTAGTCAGCTGAGATAGGCTCCAGCTTGCCCATGACCCTGCACAGGATAAGCGGCTACAGATAACAGACGGATGGATGTGTAATTAGGACTTATTATTATCCCTTCTTAGAAGGAATGTGCACACTGAGTTAATGTATTCTCTTTTGATTTCAAATGTGATTTTATCCTGTGATGTGCTGCTCTTCATGAAACCGGTGGAAGATAAGGATATGAACAGACCCAAACAGTAGACTAATGTAAAATAATGCACATAGCCACGGTGGGATTTTTGGTAACTTGCAACTAATGGCACTCCGATGATGATAATATTAGCCAGGCTGCAGTTTTCAACATTTTAAGGCTCTCTGCACCAGGGGTGCAGATCCGATGTCAGGATTGGGGGGGGACACAAAAGTGATTTTTTTTTTTGCCCGTATGGAACTCATACCTCATCTCATCTCATTATCTGTAGCCGCTTTATCCTGTTCTACAGGGTCACAGGCAAGCTGGAGCCTATCCCAGCTGACTACGGGCAAAAGGCGGGGTACACCCTGGACAAGTCGCCAGGTCATCACAGGACTGACACATAGACACAGACAACCATTCACACTCTCATTCACACCTACAGTCAATTTAGAGTCACCAGTTAACCTAACCTGCATGTCTTTGGACTGTGGGGGAAACCGGAGCACCCGGAGGAAACCCACGCGGTCATGGGGAGAACATGCAAACTCCACACAGAAAGGCCCTCGCCGGCCACGGGGCTCGAACCCGGACCTTCTTGCTGTGAGGCGACAGCGCTAACCACTGCACCACCGTGTCACCCGCAACTCATACCATGCAACCATAAATCACAACTTCGTAGAGGCTTGCCACATCATTCAAAAAGTACTGCACAGGGAATCATCTCAGCTCATCTCATTATCTCAAGCCGCTTTATCCTTCTACAGGGTCGCAGGTAAGCTGGAGCCTATCCCAGCTGACTACGGGCGAAAGGCGGGGTACACCCTGGACAAGTCGCCAGGTCATCACAGGGCTGACACATAGACACAGACAACCATTCACACTCACATTCACACCTACGGTCAATTTAGAGTCACCAGTTAACCTAACCTGCATGTCTTTGGACTGTGGGGGAAACCGGAGCACCCGGAGGAAACCCACGCGGACACGGGGAGAACATGCAAACTCCGCACAGAAAGGCCCTCGCCGGCCACGGGGCTCGAACCCAGGACCTTCTTGCTGTGAGGCGACAGCGCTAACCACTACACCACCGTGCCGCCCACAGGGAATCATTTGTCTGAAAATACATTTGTTTGTACAATTTTTAATAATTTAGGGGATTTTTATGGGGGGGGGCAATTCATGTTTTTCAGAAATTGGGGGGGGGGGGGGGGGGGGGGGTCATGTCCCCCCGGGATCTGCACCCATGCTCTGCACACTGCAAGGCCTGCCTTCAGCTTGGTAGTGGCTTTCAGTCAGTGCCTCTTCGAAAACAATGTCCTTGTTCACAAAACTACAGTGTCGAGTTACTGCCATCTGGAACAGCACGTCATTAAAAGACACAATAAGGGAATTCCTGTCCAGGACCTCTACCGGTGTAGCCATTTTGAATGATTTAGCACGGGAATTTTTTTTTAATTAAACCAAAAAAAGTAATTAAAATTTTTTTAAATAAACAAAAAATTATTTTATATATATATATATATATATATATATATATATATATATATATATATTTTTTTTTTTTTAAAGAGTAGTAACCTAGTGTTCGCTGTCAAGACAGCATCTAATGGTGGCGTGGAATGAAATCTAAAATCCTGCATCCCAGACACGACCAGAGGAGGATGATACACCAGCCCGGTTAATCCAGTAGTGGGCTAAACACTAGCGTACTCTTTTAGCATCCTGTGTAGTAGGGTAGTATGCGGTTGGGGACGGGTCCGCGCTCAGCTTTCCGGTACTTCCTCGTGTTGCGGGAGGATAAAGCGGTGACGTCGGCGGACTGATTCGGTTGCAACAGCGCCGCAAAGGCAAGGATCTTCGGCCGAGCTGGAGAGATACGACGCGAAACACGCGCAGACCGTGATTCAATACGTTTATGTCAGGCAGGCGGTCTCATCTTCTGACGGAAATCATGCTTCGTCGCGGAAACGGAGATTAAAGAGACTCTGCAGCAGCAGCGCAGTCGCTACTCGAGCTTAACGTCGCGCGGTCTATGTCTCGGAGCCGCACGCACGCGCGCCCATGGCCTCGCTAAACAGGGACGAGGAGCAGCGATGGGTGCCGACGCACGTGCAGGTGCTGGTGATCCGCGCCCGCGGGCTCCGCGCCAAGGGCAAGCACGGCACGAGCGACGCGTACGTCGTGATGCAGCTCGGCAAGGAAAAGTACTCCACATGCGTGATGGAGAAAACCACGGAGCCCGAATGGGGCGAAGAGTGCTCGTTCGAACTGCAGCCTGGCGTGCTGGAGCCCGGGGGCCGCGACTCACTCCCAGCGGGCACCTGCGACCTCACCTTCACCATCATGCACCGCGCGCTCATCGGCCTGGACGTGTTCCTGGGCCAGACCGTCATCGCCCTGGATAAGGCTTTCCGCCAGCGTGTGTGCATGAGGAACGAGTAGGTTTATTTGCCTTTATGTTGGCTGTTTCTTATTTGCTTGTTTACATCAATGGCGTCAGTAGTTCCGTGTTCTTGCACACACACCAAAAAAAAAAAACCGCAGTAAGGTTTTGTCGTATTGGTAAAGGTGATGGACATTGCAGCCGATGCGTTTGCCTGGTTTTCAGTTTATATGAGGAGAGAGAGAGAGAGAGAGCTGCAATCCACTCCGCAGTCACGCCCTCATTCATACACGGAGGGAGGATGGTGAAGGGATGGATCCTAATGCCACCTGAGCAGCAGCAGCAGCGTGCTGAAGTCTGTCTGGTGTATTTCTTTCTTCAGTCTGTTTTCTCTGGAGAACACACAGTTTCAAGGTCACACCATAAACAGAGTGACAGATGCAGAGACTAGATTTTCTGTAAACAAACAAACCATTTCCAGAGAACCCATGTTCTCCTCCATCAGCTACTGCATTCTGTACATTTAAGGGCGTATTCACACCTACGTTGTTTGGTCCGGACCAAACGAACCAAATTTCCCTTGGTCCGGACCTTTTGGGTTGGTCTGAATACAAACCACCGAACTCTGGTCCGGACCAAACAAGCGGACCGAGACCGAGCTGCAAGGTCGGACTCGGTCCGGACTAAAGGAACCCTGGTGCGGATCTTTTGGAGGTGTGAAAGCAGACCGGACCTAATCCGACAGTTTTGCTTTTTTGTACCTCGGGAGCTTCCGTCGTTTGTCGAGCATTATGGGAAACAGAGTCTTGACACTCCACCGCAAAGTGCAAACACTGTTTCGGTTGTCAAGGGATCCTTACAACAGTCGTTCAGCCATTCAGACCAGTGGTAGTCTAGACTACAGAGTACAAAAAATGAGTAGGGGGCAAACGTGGGCCGAGGAAGAAACGCGTACCCTTGTGGATATATGGGCAGATGTCCACATATCTGAGCTTTTGGAGAGAACACACAAAAATGCCGACGTGTTTGCTGTATTCAGTGAGAAAATGAAGGAGAAGGGGTTCACGCGCTCCCCAGAACAATGTCGGCTAAAAGTGAAGAAACTCCGTCAGACCTACATTAAAATCAGGGACATGCTTTCAAAAAGTGGCGGTACTAGCGACTTGCGTGAAGAGCCAGAACTGTCACAACATGTGCGCTCATCAGCGCTATCCTCCGTGACTACTTTTGAACTTAACGCTTTGTGCGCGTGTCATCTCTGACCAATAGCTGAACGACCTCAGGGCGCGTGGCTTTGACGGATTTTGGTCCGCTTACTAAAATGTACAGCGTGAAAGTGAACCGCACCAAAATGAAAAAAAAAAAACAAAACCATTTGGTTTGGACCAAAGCAAGTGAACTATCGAACTATCCTGGTCTGAATACACCCTAAGTTAACTTTAAGCCTACACAGGCAGTCCTCATCAGTTACATAGCTTAGTCAGAAATGGGAATTGCATACTACATGTAAATTCAGGAGCAAGATCAATGTAATTCTCCTATTTTATATTAAACTTTGGTCAAATATCTCTCACGTTTTGTGCAAATTTTTTTTACCTTGCGCAATACCAGAAAAATTCAGTTGAAATCAAGCCATTTGAGGCGAATTTGTCCGCCTCTGAAAAAACGTGGCATTTGGATTTCCCGACAAACGTTGATTTTCGTGACGGCGCGTGCAGGAAGCCTCCCTCTGAATCCTACGTCAGCGCTGGTTTGTTAATGAGAAAACAACCTGGTGGTTTTCTGCAAATTTCAACATTATCACGTAATTATTAAAATGGTTAACAGATGTATCGTAGGAGGGTGTAGCAACACCAATCTTGACGGGATTAGTACTCATTGTTTCCCAAAAGACTGGACAATAGGAGAGAAATGGGAGCGCTTGGTCTACACAGGCTGTGCACTGAAACCGTGCAAAGCTCTCACAGCCTGCTGGTGCTTCTGCAGGTAACGTCACGATTCTGGCTACAGACTCCCTTGGGATTTTTCCAGACGCGTTTTGTTGTTTTATTTTTTTCTGCTATAGACAGATGGCCTTGTGCAAAATTACCCTTCTGGATGAGTGTGTAAAGGGACATGCTTTTCATATTTAAAAAAAAAAAAAACACCACACGAAATTGGCCCAGAATATGCACTTTAAGGTCGGTCCGTATCGTGAAATACTATGACCGAGGTCTTTGAAAATACTGACCAAGGCTTCTGGGCCAAGGTCACAGTATTTCATGATACGGACTGACCCTTAAGCTGGTAATGTATATTAACTTTTTTTTTTTTTTTTTCTTTACCAAATTCTAACAGAAAATGAGAGCGCCCGAAAGGGAAACCATATTTAGAACAAACCTGCTACCAGCTCGTTTTCAGCTTTCTCCTGAAATGTTTTATTTCGTATTCATCAGGGTAGTAAAACTCACTTTTGCTGTGAACACTGTCGTTATTGCTATCCATGCTGTAAAATTAATGCTATTATACTGATACATCTCAACAAACACAGCAGCAATTTTTTGTCAACATTTATTTTCACATGTGAAAATAAATGTTGAAAAAAAATTGCTACTGTGTTTGTTGTTGTGAACGAGCAAGTCGCCAAAGGTCCGTATTGTAGGATTCCGGACCTCTCACAAGCCAATCAGAGCGCACAATTTGATGGAAACCGGACCGCGAAAAAAACAAATGTTTACCAGCTGGGAGATCCGTACCGTGACCGAGGTCTTGAAAATGCTGACCGAGGTCACGGTATTTCATGATATGGACCGACCTTAAGCTGGTAAATTTATTTTTTTTCTTTACCAAATTCTAACAGAAAATGAGAGCGCCAGAAAGGGAAACCATGTTTAGAACAAACCTGCTACAAGCTTGTCAAAAACTCACCCTGGCTGCTTGTGGGCGGTTTCCCTTCGCGAAAATCTCAACCAACTGCTGTTTACGGGACACAAGGACTTGTTGAACTTGGGATCCATGAAGATATTTCGTTTCGAGCCGGACTGATTCACATAGCACTGGATACTTCTCTGGAAAGATGTGTGCGAGGACAGCTTGTACACATCGCCATTTTTCTTTGTTGCGGACATGAAAAAGTTGCACAGCAACATGTTTAGTTCTTCGCCAGGTATGTCTTCCACCTTTCGACCTTCACTTAGGTTTCGACAGAACTTCCCAAAGGCATTGAGGTCGTAGGTCATCTTTTTTTTTTTTTTTTTGTATTTTCTGCCCTTTGCTCCTCAATAAACTGCTGGATTTACTTGGATTCGCAACAGTTACAGGTTTTCGGCTTTCTCCTGAAATGTTTTCTTTTATTTCGTCTTCATCAGGGTAGTAAAACTCACTTTTGCTGTGAACACTGTCATTATCGCTATCCATGCTGTAAAATTAAAGGTGGGGTATGAGATTTTTTTCAGGAGTATTTTTTACCATATTGCTTGAAAAGCTCCTCACACCCATGTTGCAAGCAGTACAATAGAAGGTTTGACCCAAAAACAAAATATTTTAATCCAGTCTACAGTGTAAAATAAAGGAAAAACGCCATCCAATCCTATCGAGGTACCACCTCAAAATGATTGGATACTGACACGTCAATCAGACTGAAGCCCGCAAGCAGCCCGTCCCGTGTGTGTGTGTGTGTGTGTGTGTGTGTGTGTGTGTGTGTGTGTGTATGAGAGAGAGCGAGCAGCCCCTCCCCCAACCCGCGCACTGCGAGCAGAGTGTCACACAGAGTGCAGGATTTTCTCAGTGCGCTCCCTCCAAACAACGGGGATTTACACGAAAACGGAAGGAGATATTCACAAAATTCTTTCACAGTGAGTGCTACAAGGCTCTCCTGAACACACTGATGTAATTTTTTTTTTGTCTGTAGTGTAAAAAATGAGGTCACTAGAGCGAGTTAAAAATGAGTGACTTTTCTGCCAAGTTTATAATGGCAGTCTATGAGGCTGCGCAGCTGTCCTCTCCTCACTTTCAGGCTTCTCATTCAAAAACTGTAAATCCTATCGTGTAGGTAGACACATTGTGTGAATCAGGACAAGTGCGGCTACTACTTTTGAGAAAATTGTGTGTGGAGTGAAAATTGGGGCTGAAAACGCAGTTTAAATGAGAAAGTTTGAGCTATTTTTCCAAGCTCTCTCCACTCTAACTTAACAAGCTCCACTGGTGTGTAACGCAATAGACACCCATTATAAAGGCTGACTTTCTCAGGCTTTATAAGGGGGAGGAGGGGTGGAGACGCGGGGGGGTGGGAGCATGGCGAGGGCAGGTGTGTTTCTTTTCAAAATATGGCTTGCGGAACCGTTATTCCAAAATCTCGTACCCCACCTTTAATGCCATTTATACTGAGAAATGCTAATAAACGTTGACACAAAATTGCTACTATGTTTATTGTGAACGAGCGAGTCGCCAAAGGTTCGTAACGGGTCCATATCCTAGGATTCCAGACCGCTCGCGAGCTAATCCGAGCACACGAGTTGATGGAAACTGGACCGTGAAAAAAAAAAGCTTAGAAATTAAAAACCAGCTTGTATACTAATCTGGATAGTATTGAGTGTGCCACTGGTGACACATGGTTACGTGGTGTCTTTATGATTGGCCTTTTCTCAAAATAGGTCACTCGCACACTTTTTTTTTTATTTCTTATCCAGAGATCTAATGTGAAACAAACTGCTTAGAACAGGCACCATGTAGCTCTACATGCTTAGAGGATACAGTGGTGTTTTTCTGTAGGTAAGCTGGGTTTTGGTCCAAATCCCAGTTTCCAGTAAATTGCTTGTTAATCTGCAGTACATTACCTCTGTCAGGGGCTGCAGTACAGTAGTTTGTGTAAAAAAAAAAAAAAAAAAGCTTTTTGGTATACAGTAACCTGGTAAACAAAGCTTTCTTATATTCTAATCTAACATTCCTGTTCTAACTAATGAAGGTATGTATGAACTGTTTGTAATTATTAAAATTGGGGTGTGTTGGATGTTCAGGAATGGGGCTGGACACTGCTATGGGGCATGCCACCACAAAGAGTCCAGTTAGTCAAAAAATAAGTTTTTATTGGCTATTCTAAAGCTACAGTTAATTATCTTGGAAAAAATAAAGGGTCATTTGTTGTAGCCAATCCAGAGAAATGAGCAAAAATGTTTAAGGTATTGTCATCTTAACAGAAAATCCGGTATGGAGGAACTAAGGTCTAAATTGTGATGTGTAAACTGAAATTAATGCATAACACTCATTTATTTAGCCTGCAGAGTCATAAATATAGGTTGTTTTACAGTATAGTAATTTGGTGACCGATATATTTTGCCATAAATACCTTCCTTCATCTATATGTGGATCATTTTGGATGCACTTTCATTTCAAATCGCTGTATCTCAGAATGAACTTTTGCTACACTGGATTCATTTTATGGTCACATGCCCCATATAATACATTAGCATGGTAAAAATATAACCTTGCAGTCCTACAGTGATATTCCAATGTATCACATGCTTGACAATTGTAAATATTTTTTATAAAATATTATTTTTCATAATATTTTTCAATTGATTTTAAATGTGCCATATGGAAAGATTAGGTTTGAAAAATTTCAATTATTTTGTTAAACATCTGCCAGATGCAGACCACCTTATTGTTATATATATAATATACACTTTTTTTGTTTACACATGCAGTCCAGGTTACATTGGAAGGATTTTGATTGTTAAAGAAAAAGCCTGTAGCTAACTAATATTGGTAATATTTAATGCTGTTATCTGATGGCTACATATATTAGGTTTTTGTTGCACTGAAAATTATTGTACCAGAAAATTTGCATGTCTTGGAAGAGTCATTTTAACCATAGCATGGTTGTTAGTACCAGATCAGCAGAACTCCTGGTAGACGCACAGAATTGTCATTCACTCAGTGCTTTTTGGTGTGTGTGTGAGAGGGATCCCAGGAGATCAGCAGTTAATGAAATGCTCAAACCAGCCCATCTGATACGAACAACCATGCCACTGTTAGTCACCAACATCTCGTTTTTCCCCATTTCTGATGTGAACATTACCTGAAGTTCTGTATCTGCATGAACTTGTTCATTGTGTTGCTACCACATGATTGGATAATGGCATAAATGTACAGGTGTTCCTAATAAAGTGGCTGGTGAGTGTATGTATGATAGCATGAAACTAATTTGTGGCTCTAACAATCAACGTGCTCCGTTATAATACCATTCACTTAAACCAGAAATGTATCTGATTTTATACATCATGCTCATTATAATCATTGTTTATTAAGAGTTTACCTCTTGCTTACTGTAGATAGTATGGAGAATTGGTATGAAGCAGGACAATTAGACCGACATAATGGGCCTCGTTTATTAAGCTGGGTATGAGCTGTTTTATTTGTAAATCTTTCATACAAGCACTTACACAAATTTGATGTTAATGAAAATCCTGTAATTTCGGAAGAACATTCGTATCCTACTCATGCTCACGAGTGTGTGCAAATTTACGCATAAGAATAATTAATGCTTATTGATCAAAATTAATAATTAATGCTAATTGATCAACTTGCTGAGTCACCAAAACACTTTGCTTTGAATAAAATAAGCAGTTTCCCTGTATGATGTGCTTGGTATCCACGATCACTTGGTACAGTAGATAAACTTTTTTTTTTTTTTTTAATTTGCAGTATATTTGTCCTCTCGTCTCTGAGCTTTTCCTTTGATGGAGATTTATGGCCGTCGCCAAATACAAATCAGTTGTGCCATGCATGCACATGGTAAATTATGGGTGACTAGTATTCATTAACATATGCATGTGAGTGGTTCTGAAGTTTTTGTATATCCGGCAAACATTTTTCTTTTAATTTGGCTTATGCAAACATTTTACATGCAACTTGACTAAAAGATTGATAAATGATGCCTAATGTGTGTGAGAGTGTGTATAGTAGGTACTTGGGGTATTTCTTGAGACAACTGTTCATCCTCACCACTTCCTTTGCATATCTAGTTAATCAAGTTGGTGGGTGACCTAAGACAAGACTCTGAGAAAATGAAGTATGTGTTTGCTTTGCATGCTTGTTTCTCTGCAGTATGTACGTACTATTTTACTGTGTGTGAGTCACTGTTGGTAACGGGGTCATTTCTGTGTTGTGTTGGCGTTGTCCTGGATGTACAGCTGTTATGTATGTAGGTTAGGTTGTTGATTTTGTCTGACTGCATGTGAGGAAGTATAGCATTTTAAAATGGTGACACAGCAGTATACGGCATGCTTTTTAAATATGGTATTTTAATAATCAAGACTCATTTGAGGGTTAGTCACCATTTACCCAAATTCATGACCTGGCATTTGTGGTGTGGCTTCAAATTGTTAAGATGGATATATTCACCATGTTGAACAAAATTTAGGTGGTGTGTGATGGCTGATGTTTGAAGAGGAAATGAAGTGAGCATATCTACAGAAATTGGCAAACTTCAGTATCTAGTGCACGTTGGAAGTGGTGTTAAAAAAAAAAAATTCCATTCAGTTGTAAATGGGCCAGATTCTAATAATACCATTAAGCTAAAACTGAGTATGGATGTACTATAGATGATATTGAAGTCAACAAAGTCAGGCAGGTCATGTGCAAAAACCACAAGCTTGCTTTACAAGACAAAATTGTCTGTAGTTTTCCCTTGATAGGTTTTGCTGCTATTCCATACGTTAACGCAGACATTTTAGCAATTAAACATGGTGTTGTTTTGGCTGATGCAGGATAAGGATAATCAGTAGTTCTGATTCCAGCATTAAAGTCCATTCTCCAGATGTAGCCAAATTTAAGATCTACACTTGTGCCAATAGTGTGTGTGTGTGTGTGTGTGTGTACACAAGCAAAGAGAGAAGCAGGTATAAAAGGAAGTAAAAACTGCACTTGAAACCTTGCTAGATATGAGCAAATAATGAATTGGTTTGCTTTTTTTTTTCTTCTTCCAGGGTCCTGCTCCCCTTTTATTTAGTGACTGTGTATATAGTGCTAAATCCAGCTGTGGGTGTGAGTGACAGTGACTGTAATGGTGCATGTGTGCATTGGTGCAGATATGCAGCTGTGAGCAGAAAGAGGAATCTGTAGCATTTCCTTGCAGCGTGGTCATATTAATCTCTGGGTTCATTACATTATGAAAGTAATGTTGGTGTGCATGTATGTGTTGCACAGTTGTGCAGATCAATACTGCTGATGAGCATTTGATGCTGGGTATGTCAGCATTTTTGCGTGTGTACATGTATACACCTAGCTGGGATATACAACTACGATGAGTCATTTTAACACAGCTTGCTGAAAGCAAGAGGAGAAGAAAAGGAAGCCATGTTGCATATGTGCATTTATTCCATTTTACCCACAGAGAAGTGCACAGTAAAGTTAGCATTCAATGGGGAGGCCAAAGAAGGCATGGCTCACAAACCAAATTTGAGTATCTACTATTTGTTAAAGCTCCATTTTGATTGATAACCAAATGCTGGGCAGCAAACTCCATCTCATTATATTCTTTTGAAGAAAATGTGATCCACCTTTGTAAAAAAAAAAAAAAAAAATCACATTATACCTATATAATGGGTATAAGGATTATTGCATATTGTCTTGTCATTTAAAAAAATGGAGTAATTTTTATAGCTAGTTCCATGTGTAAGTGTTTAAATGAATGGCCCAATAGAAATGGTCCAAAATGTGGAGTACAATTCAAGGCTATTACAATGTTCTCTGTAATTATTTGCACCCCTTGTAAAGGTTAGTTAGGAAAAAATCCACCTTTTGAAGTAGCTTCATCTCACACTAGAGAAGGGGGGGGGGAGAGAAATTCAACATTTTAATTGAAATCTATTCAGAAAAAACAAATCTCTCAAGAAATGTTTTGGCACCCTGCATTTTATACTTTTTACAACCTCCCTTTGCCAGTAAAACAGCACTGAATCTTCTCCTATAACATTTTTATAAGGTTGAAAATGCAGAGCAGGATATGAGACCCTTTCTCTTTACACAATCTCTCCACATCATCCAGGCCTTCTCTTGTGTTTTCTCTCCTTCAGCTCACCCCACAGGCTTTCAATGGGGTTCAGGTCAGGGGACTGAAATGGCCATGGCAGAAGCTTGATTCTGTGGTCAGATAACCATTTTTGTGTTGATTTAGACATAAGATTCAGATCTTTGTCCTTCTAGGAGATCGAGTAACGACCCAGTTTTAGTTTCCTGGTGGAGGCAGCTAGATTTTTATTTAAAATGTCCTGGTATTTCATGGAGTCCATGATGACATGTACCCTAACAAGATTTCCAGGGCCTTTGGAGGAAAAACGGTCCCAAAACATCACAGAACTTCCACCATGTTTTACAGCTGGGATCGGACTCTTTTTCCGTTATAGCCATCCTTCTTTTCATGTCAAGCCCACCTTGAGTGTTTATTGCCAAAAAGCTCCATTTTTGTTCCATCAGACCAGAGAACTTGGTTCCAGTCAAAGTTATAGAAGCGCTTCTCAAACTTCAGGCACTTACATTTGTACTTAACTGATGAAGGCTTTTTTTTTTTTTTTTGTTACATCTTTCAAATAATCTGTTGGCATGGAGGTGGCCTCTGATAGTGGTTTTGGAGACTTGGAAACCCCAAGATATTACTTTTTCTTATAATTCACCAACCATGATCCTTGGAAATTTTTATTTATTTATTATTGGCCTCTTTTACCCTCCTTCTCACTGTACATGGGGGCAAAATAAACTTGGGTCCTCTTCCAGGCAAGTTTAACAGTTCCAATTGGTGTCCCCCCCCCCCCCCCCCCCCCTTATTTATTTATTTTTTTAATTAAGATTATTGCCCTAACAGTACAAATAGACATTTTCAGGTGAGTAGTTTTTAATTTTATTTAATTTTATTTTTTTAAATAACCATTCTCTGACTGGTCAACACACTTCTCCCTCATTTTGGTTTGTGTGTTCTCTTCTCTTTCCCATGTTGATGGATGACTAAGGGAATTTGGCCTCTGCGTAACCTCATATTTGTACCCCAGTTAATCAGGAAGTCATGGATTACAGCTTCACTCCAATCAACTCAAAACTCTACAATTTAAATGGGAAACATACTTCAGTTCCATGGTGTTCACTATAATTTGCAGGGGTGCTAAAAATAGTGTGACGTTTTTGTTGAAAATAATTATTTCCTGATTTTTTTTTTTTTCCTCTTCATTTAAAGCCCCCCCCCCCCCCCCCCCCCTTTTTTACTAATCTTTACAAGGAGTGCACTTTTGTGCACAATTGTGGAGGGCACTGTAACTATGTACAGTAGGTAGTATGTAGGCAATCATTAAAAAAATGTTTATAACTTAATGTTGATTGCTTTTAGTGTCGTCATGTATCAAATGTGGTATATGCAACACATTTTGCAAACTGTTGTATAAGGTGGGTTAACCCCCCACCCACTGGAACGTGATTTCACTGAAAGGGTAGGAATAAGGGTGTCTCTCCCCTCCCCCTGGCTACACAGGTTAATGAGAACTGTAGTAATAATTTTATATAGATGCGTTTCTGTCACTTTAGCATGGTGGTGACATGGTCAAATTCTCAAGATGAAAGCTTTTCAAATGATGTATAAAATCCTGGTGTCCCTTAAAGTCCTGGTTGTTAACTGTATAAAAAGGTTCAGAAGTTGTACAGTCACCTACAAAATAAACAGTTTGTGGTTTTTTTTTTTTTATTTTTTATCTTATTTCATTTTTTTATAATTTAATTTTCACAGAGGTCCTGCAAAGTTTTGGAAGTAATATTTTTGTTTTGAAAGAGATGTGCAAGTATGAACAAAATGGCACTGACCCAGGAAGTGCATCAGTGGGGGTGTGGGGGGTTTATTTTTTAATATGTATAAAAATAAGGGCGGCACGGTGGTGTAGTGGTTAGCGCTGTCGCCTCACAGCAAGAAGGTCCAGGTTTGAGCCCCGTGGCCGGCAAGGGCCTTTCTGTGCGGAGTTTGCATGTTCTCCCCGTGTCCGCGTGGGTTTCCTCCGGGTGCGCCGGTTTCCCCCACAGTCCAAAGACATGCAGGTTAGGTTAACTGGTGACTCTAAATTGACCGTAGGTGTGAGTGTGAATGGTTGTCTGTGTCTGTGTCAGCCCTGTGATGACCTGGCGACTTGTCCAGGGTGTACCCCGCCTTTCGCCCATAGTCAGCTGGGATAGGCTCCAGCTTGCCTGCGACCCTGTAGAACAGGATAAAGCGGCTACAGATAATGAGATTTTTTTATATATATAAATAAAATTGTGACTTTCATTTTGAGGCTTCATCTTGTTAGGTGGTAATAATATTAAATTGACAGTTGATTCACATGATCTTGTTCCAACCTTTACTTCTTTATTGATCTACTTTCCTTCTTTGCAGATCTAATCACCACTGAGTTCAACACTACATTTCTGAGCATTACCATTATATAATATTGTGTGCCATGTGCTTATGCATACAGCAGGTGCAACTTGAAACTGATGGCTCAGCTTCCAGCTCAGCTAGTCTATGATGGGTTTCTCACGTTTCATTCTCATATAGTCGTCATCATACAGTATGTCTCAGCTGGTTAATCTTATGGCTTCATGCACAGGATCTGTTTTTAAAAAAAATTAAATACAATATTTTGCTTCTGTGTCCCAAGTCCCTAGATCAATTCAGACCTTAGTAGGACTGTTCACTAACTGCTGTAAAAAGTTATAAGTACAAAGTTGTCTGGATGGGATATGAGGATAAATGCTGTTTATGAAGCCTGGACAGTCGTCCCCTAATGTCCTGCTAGAATTCCCAGTGTCGCTATGTCAGCATGTCATCCTGTTCCCTGTAAAACCATAAAAACATTTATGGAGATGTATGAAATAGGAATTGAAGGGTTTATTGAATCATTCTGTGGCTTTTTTTTTTTTTTTAATTAGATTTAAGGGACGTGTTGAACTTTTCTACAGAACAAATTCTCTTTATTACAAGCTAGAAAAAATTAAACCTGTGGAAAGTACATCATTCTTCCATATTGAATCCTCTGTTTTGGCAGTGTGCTTTATGTACTGTACATTGTGCAGAATCTAGTTCTCTTTCAGAGGTATGACCTGTAAGTTTATTTAAACCTCATGTATTTGTATTGTGAAATTTGAGCAAAGTGGGGTATTGGGTTCACACAATTGCACTATATGGAGTTTAATTAAATAAAAGCTTGTTTAACCTTGACTATTCCTGCTACCTGTTTTGAGAACAGTATTTTAACATGTATGATAAGGGAAGAAAGGGAAAAGAACAATTTTTTTTTTTTTTCCTCTAAAGTCATCCAACTAAGCGGTTTTCTTTTCTCCCGCAGATGGTACAAGCTTCATTCTAAAACTGGAAAGAAGGAGAAAGAAAGGGGGGAGCTTCAAGTAACAGTGCAGTTCACTCGCCATAACCTGACAGCCAGTATGTATGACCTCTCCATAAAGGACAAACCTCGGTCAGCCTTCATCCGGCTGCGTGAGCGCATGCGTGCCCGGAAGCGTGGTGGGGATGAAGAGTCCTCCTCGGCCATCGTGCCTGGGGGTTATGGGGCATTGGCACGCATGCGGGGCCGTCTGCCAAGTGATGGTGGTGGAGAGGAAGACTATGAGGATGATGAAGGAGGGGAGTTGAGGAGGAGTAAAATGAGGAGTTACTTTCTGCACGGAAGGTTACGGAAGTCTTCGGACACGCGTTCTAGCACATCTCTGGGCTCCGAGAGCAGCGAGTCATCTTCCAGAGGGGGCAGCCTTAGCCCAACTGCTGGCATCAGTGTAGTGGTCTCCGACCTCTCCAATTCACCGAGCAACAGCAGCAATCTGACTGCAGACAACAGTCCAGGTACACACACACACACACACACACACACACAATTATTGCTTTGTGTGAACTATAACCTGTCCTCAGTTCACTGTTTTAACCTTGTTATTCTGGTCCAAAGCTATAAATTTAACATTTGCCTTTCAAAAGACTAATCCCAAATTTTTATCAACTGTTCCAGACCAGTAAAAGGCCAAAGCAATAATATTTTGATTTTTACTTTTGATATCATTTATTACTTATAGACATTTTGGTCTTCATAAATGTAGAAAGACAGGTATACATGCAGTTTCTATGGTCTTTAATTCCTTCTCGCTCTGTCTCTCTCTCTCAGAGCACACAGTAGCCCCTTCACCACTAGTCTCTCCTGTTAAACAAGTGTTTGATGAGGCTTGCGATCTTAGCATCCCAGTGCCTCATTCCCTGGCCACTGACGGTGATGCCCACATTCTCCTGCCCTCTGTCTGTGTTAATGGAAATCCAGTTGAGACCTCTCCTCTTACCCACCAACCCCCCTCGCTGGTACTACAACAACCTAAGCCACAGACAGCGACCCAACAAGAATTGCCGAAAACTCCTCAGACAAGCCTACCAGAGAGAGGCAAACCTACTCGGGCCCAAACAGCCCAGCTCTCAGAAATCAAACCTCAACCTAGTCCAGAGTTTCAGACTCGGCAGCCTAAAGTGGAGTCTAAATCCAAGCCTGACCTGCAGTTCCCTGCAGTGGGATTGCTGCAGAAGGGTTCTACACTCTCTGTATCCTTGCAGAACCTCTCTCGCCGTAAAGAGGAGCCACAGGGTGGAGGGCCTCTAGATGGCCGCCGCTGGTCCTTTGATAAACCAGGAGAGGAGGAGAAAGCAGCCATTGCTGCTGCACTGGAGCATACTGGGTTGATTGCCGATGAAACGGTGGTGGAGACAGCTGTGTCTGTAAGTGAGTCAGAAGTTCAAGGCAAGAAGAAGCGAAGCTTTTTCTCGCATGCACGGGCTGAAAAAGAGGAAACTAGCCACGCTCAGCCAGCTGCAGAGGGAAGACACAGAGGCTGGTTCAGCTCTAAGGATCCAAACACTAAACCAAGGTAAAAAAAAAAAAAAAGTGCATTACCGATTTGATTCCATGATTTGCATATAAATGTGTGCTCAAGTTGTGATGACATTTAATATCAGAATAGCCACTGCAGATAGGACTGTTGCCCCATTTAGCTCATATGTTCTCTTTTTTTTTTTTTTTTTTTTTTGCTTTTTCTCTTTGCTCCTATACTTCCTACATTTGTCCTTAGTGTACTGTTTGGCTATTTCCTGTCGTTAGGTCCCTAGCAGTGATGGACAGAGCGTGGCTGATTTTTTTTTTTTTTCTTTATTTGTATTAATTAAAACACACTTCAAGCCTTAAAATAATAGACTCTCATTTCTCTTTACTTAGTTGAGCGGTTCTTGACATGGATTGCTACAATTGTGGAATCGGGCTATTTACTGTATGTTTATTGTTTACTGTTTGATCTCAAACACATTAAGGCGGCAAGAAATTGCACTAATTAACTTTTGACGAGGCACGCCTGTAAATTGAAAAGCATTCCAGGTGACTACCTCATGAAGCTGGTTAAGATAATGCCAATAGCATGTAGTGTCAAAGTAAACGGTGGCTACTTTGAAGAATCTAAAATACAAAACATTTTTGTTAATCATTTTTATGTTCCATATGTTATTTCCTAGTTTTGATGTCTTTCAGTATTGCTCTACAGTGTAGAAAATGGTCAAAATACAGAAAAACCTATGAAATGAGTAGGCATGTCCAAACTTTTTGACTGATACTGTAGCTAACATTTTCTGTCCACCTCAAAATTAAATTATACAGTATAAAAAAACTGAATTGCAGATATATAACGTGTAACAAATCCGTGCCATTGTGGCTCCTACTACTGTCTGGCATCACAATTAATTTTTATATATAATCATTTAAGACACGACCTACAGACCATCAACTGATCTTGGTATGGTTGCCAAAAGATACCTCCAGTACTTCATTGGGTGTTTCCTCTATCGCTATTCAGAGTGTAGCAAGCTTTTCTTTTTTTAAAATGTAAAGATTTTTCAAAGTAGCCACCATTTACCTTGATGCTTTACACTCTATTGGCATTATCTTAACCAGCTTCACAAGGTAGTCTCTGGAATGCTTTTCAATTAACAGGTGCCTCGTCAAAAGTTGATTTAGCGTAATTTTCTTGCCTTCCTAATGTGTTTTAGATCAAGCAGTAAATAATACAGTAAATGGCCTTATTCCATAACTGTAGTAATCCATAGTATGTCAAGAACTGCTCAGCTGAGTAAAGAGAAATGACAGTCCGTTACTTTAAGACATGAAGTGTCTCTTAATAAAAATAAAGAAGAACCATTTGCATTAGGTGTGTGCAAACTTTTGACTGGTACTGTATATAATAAGCTGTGCTGTATGTGTATAATGCTGATCAACCACAAATGAGCACTTGGAATCCTCATAAAATATTTCAGGGGAGGTTCAAATCTGAAATCATCCCCACTATGCCCCTGAGCTCCACTGATTCTTGTTCCAGGTTGGTATACTGCTTAAGTGGTAAAGGTGCCAATGCCTTGTGGTTGTTTTGAGGAAAATAAACACAGGAGATTTTGTATAACTGGTAGATCTGTCAATTCCAGATCTATCGTCACCCTTCATGAAAACGAGAAAACATGAATATAATGGATGTACTGACCTACTTTGTATGACATTCTGGGCTTAAACTATGGGGAACATTGTATACTCTTTGATCCTTTTTTTTTTTTTAAGCTGTATAGATACCTCCCCCCCAAAAAACAAAAACAAAACTGCTTGTTTCAAAATGTGCTCAGCACCTGCCAATTCATACTTGGCTATGTTTTCAATTGATTGAGCAACAACACTGAACTCTTGTCACATCTAACAATGTCAGGGACACTTGTGAAGGGATCTTGGCACACTTCTCCATACAAATCCTTTCAAGCGGTGTGTTATTCTTAGTTTTGTGCATGTTGACAGTCGGGTTCAAAACCATTGTGAAGCAGTTGTCCCATGCCATTTGCTGTTTATTTGGATGTTTCTTTTGGGTCATTATCTTAAGTTTCAAGAGCCAGATATTAACCTCCTGGCAGAGGCATCCAGCTTTTTGGGGTAAAATGTAAAAAAAATCTCATTATGCAGTCAGTATTCTAAAGAGCCTCTGGATAACCAGCCACAAAAGAGCTCCAGCATATCAATGAAGGCATCAATGGTTGTATGTGCTTCCCCCCCCAAAAAAAAAAACCTCATACTAGAGCCCTGCACCCGCCGCAAAGCAGTGCGGTGCGGGACAAATTTTGAAAGCTCATTGCGGGCGGGACCGGAAGTGCACATATGCGCGCGGGAGTGCACATATGCGGCGCGGGTGGGAGCGGTGATAAGCTGCAGTCCTGCTAACTAAAAACGTGCTTGAAATAAATTTATAAATTATTAATTTGTCTATTTATATATATATGTATATGTGTGCGCTGAATATTTTATTTGGCATTAATAAAAACATTTTAAGATGCCTAAATTTACAGAGAAAGTCAGATTGCCAGATTGAGTGAGAAATGGCATCTTAAACTTGCCATTGATCACCCTAAGGGGAAATTCTTTGATCACCCTAATGACTCGCAGTTCACACCCAGCTAGCAAGAGAACCATGAGTGAATTGATTTACTTGTTGTGTTAGTCTACAACTTTAATCAGAGAGACAGGTTACACAGTGACGGTAGGCTTGACTCGATGCTATCCCAGAAATCCTTCCTGTAATATGCAAATGTGGCTGTCCAATCAGAGGCGGCCAAATTTGCATATTACAGGAAGGATTTCTGGGATAGCATCGAGTCAAGCCTACCGTCACTGTGTAACATGTCTCTCTGATTAAAGTTGTAGACTAACGCAAGCAGTAAATCAGTTCACTTCTTTTACTAGCTCTGCTTTGCAATAAAAAAAAAAAAAATTGGTATAAAGCAAGCCCATTCACTTTATGCTGATCAGAGAATTACAATGGTTTCTCATGTGATAATTTGTGATTAAATATTTTAATCGTTTGACAGCACATTATTATTATTATTATTATTATTATTATTATTAACCCCATCGACAGTAGTCGGAGGGGTTATTATTTTCACCTGCGTCAGTCTGTGTGTGTGTGTGTCTGTCTGTCTGTGTGTCTGCAAGATATCTCAAGAACCAATGGATCGATTTGGACCAAATTTTGTACATGTGTTGCCAATCACCCAGGAAGGAAACCATTAAATTTTGGAGGTCAAAGGTCAAGGTCATGGCAGAACTTCGAAATTTTCGCCAAATGTATTAATGACCTAAAACTTGTGAACAAAGTAAAAGGCTTAAGGTTAAGGTCATTGTCAAGGTTTGTCACTGATTGTTAACCCCTAGTGATGGCTGTGCAGGCGGGGTTTGCACTCGTTAGAGTGTCCCTGTCTAGTTATTATTATTAGAGATACTACATGCTGTATTCAGAAACAAGGTAAACAATAACACGTGAGCTGTAGATATTTATGCTCAAATCCACTCAAAGTAGGGGGCGGGGCACCATCACGCTGTGTCAAGACAAGAACTTTCCTGAGAAATAATGCGAACGTCTGCATCATGCGGGATTTGCGGGCGGGAGCGGGACAAAATATGGCAGGCGGGAGCGGGACTGAAAATCATAATTCTTTGCGGGCGGGAGTGGGACTGCACAATGCGGGCGGGAGCGGGACTGAAAAATCCGACCCGCGCAGACCTCTACCTCATACCACAGGGAAATGGGTCAATTTAAAAGGTAAGAGCAGAGTTCCTGTATACATCCCCCCCCCCCCCCCCAGGACAAATATTTAGTTGCATTTATTTTAAATGTTACTGAGTGATGTCTTGAATTTTACTACATAATTTTATAAGAGAAAATGCTATTCCCCCCCCAATAAATTGCTAATTGTACTGGAGTTGGTTTGTGTAACCAAACAGTTGTCTGTGTCATAGTGGTTAATCTGTAGACACAGATTATGAACGGTGTGTGATAGATTCAGTGTAGACTGCTGTTGAAACTCACCGAATGTTCAAATTTTCATAGAAAAGTAAACTAAATGAAGGTGTCCTAATTGTACACCAATGTGATTGATTTCATTACAGGCCTGAATTATTTTATTCACTGCCCAAAATCACATTTAGACTATAGGCACCTTTTGGCTTTGCTAGTCTCACTCCTTCTTTGATATGGTTGGATGATCATTATGGGGTGTCCTAGCTCTGCAATGCTAGCAGTCTGCAGTGCTGTAAGAGAAAGCAAGTGTGGTATGATTTTTTTTCATTTACTAATTTGAGGTACATGTACTGCATAGTTGTGTGCATATGTGTTTTTAATATATAAAGAGGTGTCCTTTAAACTTAACAGGTTTTTACAGAGAATTGTACCCTGACTCTGTTCTGTATTGACCTTAACTGAAACCATTCTAGCCTTCAGTGCTTCATTTTAAGGTTATTTATTAAACTACCAACATGACTACCTAATCTGTTATGTCATCTAGCCTGGTTTAATGAGTTATATGATAAGGTATTTGATCATAAAGGGTTTTGTAAAACAACCTGGCCTTTCCTATTTTTGGCCAGTACTGGCTGTTTTTTGTTGCACCTGTACAATACAAATGTTTGTTATTCTCATATATACAAGTCTAAGAAATCTTGCAAGTTGGATGTTAATTGTCTCCGCATATAATTTTGACATTCACAGACCATGATAGTGACCTATTAGGAGCAGTTTTGTCATTAAATGTAGCTTGGAGAGACTAATGCATTGAAACTTGCATAACGTGGCTAAAATTCAACTTGGACCTCCTCCTGAAATAGTTTGAGTCATCAGGTTTAAATGTTATTTACATGTGTCTAATGTGTATTCACACTTTCATCTTTGTCCTGCTACTCAAGATGCATAAAATGACCAACTGTAAACAGGGTTCAAGACTCACTGACATGTTACCAGTGAGCTGGTATTTGAGTCTGAATTCTTGGCAATGCTGTCAAGTATATGCTGGTGTTGTGAAATATCCTATGCTTCCATTCAGTCATAAAAATATTGCCATGTTTGTTTAAATGATGTTCATAAACTTGATACTCTATAGCTTTACTAGAGTAACATTTCAACCATAGCCTTATTCCTGAAAAGGTATTGCCCCGAAAATTCATGGTACACACAAATGCAGTACTTAATGCAGGCAATAATATAATTTGTTATTAAAGGTTAAATTGATAAGATGGGTGTTGTCTCTAATGGGGTGACTGTGTGCCTTCCATTCCCAGCCAACTGGTTGCTTCTCAGACAGACTCCAGCACCACCCTCCCCCTTTTATTCTTGTCCCCCACTGACCTCTCAGAGGGAATGACTTATCAACACACTAACCCCTTCACTTCTGCCTCATTCATCTCTCCTGCTAACCCTTTCTTTCCACTACTTCAGCAGAATCCATTTTTCCAGGAGCTGCATACTGTCACTCTAACACTGGCTTTGCCTTTTCTCTGTAGCCCATCCCTCGATCAACCTGAAGTGCCTGCCTCCAGACAAAGAAACGCCACCCCTCCTCTACATGTAGTTGAAGCTAGAAATGCAAAGGGAATCCTAGAGGATGGAGCATCACATAATCTTACAACTTCCTTTTGCAGAACTGAGTCTTCAGATGAATCTGATAAATATACCCAGTGGGATGATTTTATTGGTGATCAACTGACTCTAAACTCAAAGACTGGTACTTTGAAGATGACCATCCTCCCTTCTTCCTACCTGAATGAACCAATTGATCCAGCACCCACATGTGGTTACTGTGACCTGATTGTGTCCAATAAAGCTCATGCTCTAGTTGGTCTAATATGATGCAACCCCAGCATGCACTTTAATTGCAGATGCACTTCCTCACATTGAAGCTGAAGATAATTTTATGGGCTGTAATACTCAGAAGATTGACCTCAATTTTTGTTCCTCAGGATGCTTCTGAATTTGACTCCTTGTTGCCTCATAACTCGGGCATAGATTTCTCTGACCTCAATGCCCTAGCATGCCCCTACTGTACACTTTCAAACTGCATGTTTATTAAAGACAGTCAGAGCAGGTTCAGTCTGCCAAATAAAGACTTCACCAAATGCAATGTCTGTATCATCTGTGGCTCCTGAACCCTCAGCACTCAATTCAGAATCATTAGGTTATTTAGGCCTGGATGAAAAGTCTGAACATGAAATGGTCAAGTGCATTTCTGCCAAGAGGCAGACAGATGACCCTAAAGGATCTGTAGAACTCTAGAAGACATCTCTGCCTCACTTTGATATTTTGGAAGCATCTTCCATGGTAACATCAGAATCTCCAAGCAGGGGTTGTAATGTCCCAGAGTCAAAGTGTGTGCCCCCCCCCCCCCCCCCCCCCCCCCAAAAAAAAAAAAAGGACAGGAAGTTCAAATCAGATGATGGTACTGGAGATGTAGAATTGAAAGAGTCCGCTATTCAAGAAAGAACGTGCTTGGATGTCAATCCAGTAACACCTCCATTAGAGTTGTCCATTCCCTTACAACCTAGTGGCTGTGTTACAAGGAAGACTAACAGTGGAGAAAGATGCTGCAGGTAATCCAGGATGTGGATCATTAGACAGAAGTGAAGTTAATTTTATAGGTGGCAGTTTTGAAATCAAGAACTTGAAGGTTCTTATGGATTATTCTTTTATAGACTCAAGCAACAAGTCATTTACAAAGGAGAAAGCCAGTGATTCACCACCTCATCCATCCAAGGGAAGTTTCAGGATTGACCATTTACCTAAAACCCTCAGTGAACTTTGTGAGGTAGAGTCATCAAATGGTAGCAGACAGACACAATCATCAGCACTGTGTTCTGGGTATGTGCTCTCCCATAGCCTTTCAGAAAATGTAGATTCTGAGCAATACCTCACTTGTATGTCACAGCACGTCTCAGTATGAGCCTTCAAACCTACCAGTATCGCTGAACTTTTTGCCAAAATCTGTCTTTTCACAGAATACCTTGGAAAATTGTGATGTTATAAAAGAGGCCATAACAGGTACTGTTCTAAATTAATCGGTACAAAAATATGATCCCCCAGTGGACACAGTGATGAACCATGATTTGCTACATGATATAATTCCTGATATCCTTGAGATGATGACAAGGGCAAGGGAAGAACTTTTTTTTTTTTTTAATGTTCAATCCTCGTACAGTTATGGATAATGACATTTATTCAACTGATCCACATCAGGCCAACCATGTGCAATGCGATGGTGCTCCAGAAGACCTGGAGATTATCACAGGTTTGTGTCCATCCACTGAGAATACGTGTATATCACTTTCATATCCGAGCCAACCTCTAACATTACTCAGGACTTGGTTATGACCGGCTTGCTCCTGGACTTGCATGCTGTGACCCATTCTGTTGGCACAAGCCCTGGCACACACCCTGTGCCTAGGGACACTTGCACAAACATGGAATTGTGTCCTGACTCTAAAGCATCACAAATGAGCAAAGAACTACTGCAGATTTTGTTCCACAAGGGGAGCACTTGGTCAGTGTTATACAGTGGTCTGCTATTCAACCGCTGCTCCCTGAACCCTCAACCTTGGATAGGCTGACTTCAGGGCATGATCTCTTGAATTCTGCCTTGGATTTGCTTGACCTGTCCCCACTAGCCTCCTCTACACTGTATGTAGAAGTAGGTATAAATAGTCTGCTACTCTCCCCCTTTCCTATGCCCTCTGCTCCAGCAAAATCACATAATGCACTGGCTGCTGCTGCTCTTCCCCCTGTATTTGCTGCTTCACATGATTCTTTTCCTCAGGAAGAACATCAGAGAGCCTGTCATCTCAGCAGGTGAGGTCAAAAGGGTGATCTTTTGAGATGAAATCAATTTGTAGGCGTATGTATGAGTAATGTAGAGTCTCTGCAGATTCTGTGGTCCGTGTGTCAAGTCAGTTTAACTTGATCAATTCTTCCATATGTATGTACAGGACCTAGACAGGCTTGAAATACTGGTTCTCCCAGACCCTCAGTGTAAACGGAAGTACACAAACAAAATGAATATAAAAAAATGCAAAAATTGTATACAAGTAATAAAATGCACTTAAAGGCACACGTATACCAAACTACACAAGCAGAAATGGTGCGAATGGAGTAAATGGTGCAAACGTAATGGCTTAATGGATATGGAAGTATGTACAATGTGCAAATAATGTTTACAGGATGAGGTGTGTGTGTGTGGGGGGGGTTAAATTAAGAGTAGCAGTGTAGTTATTTGGAGGTGAAGGAGAGAATTCTTTTTTTTTTTTTTAATAAATATAATACACGTAAATAGGAACTTTAACACTTGTTCAGATCTGCATGAAATCTGCAGTACTCAAACATTATCCCAAATTCTTCTGGTTTGTCATTAAGGAGACTGTTTGGTTTAGAGAGTGATTTACTTTAATCTTTTTCCTGGCTGGTGTCTTTCTCATGCTTTCAATCTGAACTTTGTTTCAGCCTTTTTTTTTTTTTTTTAATTAATGTTTAAATCAGACTATAATTTATGGTGGTGTGGGGTGTTTAATTTGTTGTGGACTATTTAACAATTAATTTACTCTTTTTTTTTTTTTTTTTTTTTTTTCCCTTCTTGGTGCATAAACTCCCTCACCTTTTCTATTCAGTAATTAATGTCTGTCTGCATGCCTTGTGCTATTTCTAGACTCCTAATATACTTTGACTCTCTTGTGGTTTCTGCAGTGGTGGGTGCATAGATGTCCTTTTCCCTGGACCAGGGGACTATGTGACTGCTTCTGTCAACATAGTGTTCATTTCAGAGAGCTAATTAAATCTACAGCAATTAATGTATGGTCTTGTTGATCTTACATTACTGTCGGAGTCCTTACATATCTTTGTTTCTCCCATCTTTGGGTGTTTTTAGTCCACACCCAGTGAAGCCTTTGACACCTCCAGATGAGAAGAGGTCAGAAGGACGGTCTGTGCTAGAGAAGCTCAAGTCCACCATTCATCCAGGACGAGGTCACCAAGGAGACCAGGAATCTGAGAAGAAGGTATAAATAGTTTAAGCATTTAATGTTACTGGTCCTAACAGTCAAGAGAAATGTGCTATGACAGGAAGGAAAGAACTTCCATTAAACATTTATAGGGTTTCGCTGTTACTACTTTACATTCTTTGGTTAAATGATCTAACCTTCAAAGCTTCTATGTAGAAATACTGAGGAAAAATTGAGCATTTCCCAATCAGGAAGGATTCTAAGTAGAAGACATTTATGAAGCTAAGACTTCTTTAACTACACAAAGAACCCTTGGGGTGGGGAAAAATCCTTTAAGTGCAGGCAAGCTTCAGTATCACAAACACCAATTTAAAAAAAATCAGTATAGTTATGTTAATGTCTTTTCAACAACTTCTCAGCTCTTGGTGGAGGGTGGAGGCTCCTACTACCATCTGAACCACAGTGAGCTGGTGTCACTCCTGCTACACCGGGATGCTGAGCTCCAACAAGAGAGGGAGGAGTATGAGCGCCGTGGCTTGTTGCTAGAGAAACGAGAGATGGAGTTAAAGAAGATGAGAGTTTTAATCCGAGATCTAGAGGATTACATTGACACGCTGCTCGTCCGCATTATGGAACAAACGCCTGCACTGTTGCAAGTTCGTTCCAAAATGAAATGACCCAATAGAGATTCAGCAAACATTTCACGGTCATGTCACAAATCTTCCACAATCCCTGGGCAGATGTTGCAACCTTTCACTGCTACTGCTATCATGTAAATGTAGAATGAAGCATTATTGAACAGGCACAGAAAAGATATTTGGCATTCTTTGCTGTCTCAAAATACAGTGTCCACCTCTGTGAGCCTCCCATATGTGGCCATGTGCACCCACCCACCGCCTTTCCTGACTCCCACAATTCTTATTCTAAAACAAGAATTTCTGGGAAATTTTACTTGGATGATACTCGCTTCCTCTAAGCAGATGTGTAAGAGGTGCATCTGTCCAGCTAGTTACCAAAGCTGCCTGTCAATCAAAGGAAGGTGTGGTCTGGTTTTTGGAAACTCGGGTGAAAATTTTGCTGCTTGAAATAATGTTATCCAAATCTTTTGTTCTTCCTTTCTCCTCACATTAATGGGACCTGTCTCATTTAAGCTTCTGAAACTATGCTGCTTGAACCGACTGATTCTGTAGTTATCAAGTTTGGGAGGGGGAATCCCCCAGATACAACTGTGAAAGGAAGTAGAATCGGTCAATTCACATCTGCTTGTGCCTCATGCCATGTCTTCCGCACTTTATTGCTAAGCATAAAAGTAGAGGCGCGTGCACACACACACCAACATGCTGGTTCCTCAGTCTGTCTGTTAACCAGTCCCTTTCCCATCCGGCTCGAGCTAACATGCACACATTGCTACCAGTGCTTTCAGGTGTAATGAACAGGATGTATACTGTTCTTACTGCATATATGCCACTCTGGTGAGATGCCAAATGCTGCCTTATCATATGTCTCTGTTCCGTTCTTGCTGAAACCATCACTTTTCAGCTCTGTACCTTACCTTGAAGTGTGACTGTAACGGACTGTGTGTTCTGGCCTGATTACCAACACACTGTTAGGCTAAATCAGGTAATGTTATAGGCTCTTACTGCCTCAGTGTTGAGTGATGAACAAACAGTACTGTCTGTAAGGGAGGTGGAGGATTATGGAATACTACCCGAAGTTGCTATAATTCAGTGTTGCAGTGTTCCCAGTGCAGTCATGGCTCCGGCCTGTGACAATGTGCCTGCAGTGTTGTTCTAATGTTACTCAGATGTTGCCACTATCAATGTTTTTTGCAGTGTAGCACCATCTGTAGTTGTGTGGTAGCAGCATGTGTAACAGCACTTTCAAACCACACATACACTTAATTAAATGGTTCTTCCTCAAAAGCATAAGTACTGAGCAAACACGAATACATGCACATATACACTGCACTAGCTCATTCTCTGAACCTAAGATATTTACAGTATTCCTGTGCTACTGTAATTCTTATAGTCCAGCTAAGCTAGAAAATCAGAGATCAATATATTACATGTAACTTGTCAAACTTACAATTAGAAGCACTTAAGGTTTCACATGTTCTGACTCTTACTGAATTATGATCTCTAGCTCTTAGGTTGTGATTTATGTAAATTGAATGACTTGGACTGGTATGGTACTGTCATTTGAGCGGACTCATGGAATATTAATGTCAGTCAGAGACTAAAGTTTACAATTCTTAATAAACCTGTTTTAACTTGTATAAAGGATATAATATTTATGCTTTTTTTTTTTGCCCTTTAATTTGCTGTTCCCCAGAAGTTATCTAATGCTCTAAGTTCAATTTTGTTACGTTTACTTTCTCACCTTTTTGTTCCATTTTATCAGCTATTGACTTTTTTCTTTCCCTTTTAGAATTTTAATGCTTTTAATGTTTACTCCCTGTTGGAGAATATGCTGTTCTAGTAAACTGACTATGTTCATTGAGATGTTTTCTCTTTAGAAGTCTTATAATGTAGGAAGCAATAGTGCAGAGTGCTAAGGAACTATGAAAAGCCAGATCAGCAAGTTAGGTGGTACAAGTGCCCTTGACTGTCATATTGTGGAATGACGACCGAAACCATTATGTGATTTTTGATTGTTAATTTGTTTATCAGAGCTGCATTTCTATTTTATAAAAAATAAAAACAATTGTGTATTCCATTCCTACACTTTTTTGTTCCTGCAATTCTTAAAAAAAAAAATTACCATTATCCTAACTTTTATTTTAAATAAACATGGACTACCATACTGGATTATTTAACAGTTGACTGGTATATAGTAATGGTGATGGTTCAGTTTTTTTGCATTTAATTTGCTTTTGATTTCATAAATCCATGAATTTGAGAGAACATGTCCATGTGAAGCTGACTGACGCTGACTATTCCACAAGGATCAGAAATGGTGTGTCGTTTTTTTTTTTTTGTTTTTTTTTAAATGGAGTCTTTCCTTGAGGTGCTGTTCTTTGGGATGTCCAGGTTGTCTTATGGCAAATGTTTGCAGTTTGATTATTGTATTGATAATTGAAAGGGAATATTAAAATCAGCTCTCTGATTTGTCCTTTTGCATCTCTCAATGGAAATAAACACTTTTCACTTTGGGATGGCATTTTGGGTGTTTTTTGTGTAGTCAGTGGGGGATGAGAATTTAGATGTGATGTGTAGGTTTCAGTTATATAACAATGGTAATATAACAGTCAGCATGGGGATGTACAGCACACACCTATGGCTCTGGAAAAAAATTGAGACCACTTCAGTTTTTTCTTAAATCAGCATTTCTATGTATGGCAGCCATTTCATTCCAGTGTCTGTACTGGAATTCCAACACAAGCACACCTCATTCTACTTTAATGAGGCACTGATTAGGTGATCACCTGAACCAAATCTTATTTAATGAGGAAACATTATAAAAACCACTGCTGTGGTCATCACCATCCTCTTGCAATAGGACCAGTTTGGATGGCAAAAACAGTTCTAGTACTACCTCATCTCTCATCTCATTATCTCTAGCCGCTTTATCCTTCTACAGGGTCGCAGGCAAGCTGGAGCCTATCCCAGCTGACTACGGGCGAAAGGCGGGGTACACCCTGGACAAGTCGCCAGGTCATCACAGGGCTGACATCTAGTACTACCTTTTAAACTTAATTGTAATACAAAAATATCTATTCAACATACCAAAAAAGCTTAAAAAGAATTTTTGAGTGAGAAAAAAGAAGGGTTCAGTCCTGGCTTTACTGGCAGAGGGATACAGTGAGTGCCAGGTTGCTTCCATCCTCAAAATTTCAAAGACTGCAGTTACTAAGAACAAAGTCAAGCAGCAGGCACTGGGGACAACAGAGTTACAGACTGGCAGAAGGTGAAAACACCTCTCCACTAACTGGGATGAGTACCAGCTTCTTTGAATATCCCTCAACTACTGTAGGATGAGGTCAAGTGACCTACAAAAAGAATGCCAAATGACAGCTGGGGTTAAGTGCAGGGCAAGGATGATTTGAAACAGGTTCCTCCAGGTGTGGTTGAAGTCATGCAAAGCTAGAAAAAAGCCCTTCATCACTTGAGAAGCAAAGA